>NC_053023.1:526848399-526984138 GCF_003073215.2 Triticum urartu
GTAATAAGCTAACCAGAGAGTTGGTCAGGTAAACTCGGTGGGACCGATTTGCTCTTTCGGTGAGACCGAAAAGTTACAAAAAGGAAATAGAGAGTTTACACTGCAATCTCGGTGGGACCGATTCGCTCTTTCGGTGAGACCGAAAAGTTACGAAAGGGAAACAGAGAGTTTGCAATCCCATCTCGGTGAGACCGAGATCCCTATCGGTAGAACCGAATTGCTAGGGTTTGGCAGTGGCTTATGACAAGTGAAACTCGGTGGCGCCGGATAGAAAGAATCGGTAGGACCGAGTTTGGCTTAGGGTTTAGGTCATATGTGGATATGGGAAAGTAGTTGAGGGTTTTGGAGCATATCACTAAGCACATGAAGCAAGAGGCTCATTAAGCAACACCTCATCCCTCCTTGATAGTATTGGCTTTTCCTAAAGACTCAATGTGATCTTGGATCACTAAAATATAAAATGAAGAGTCTTGAGCTTTTGAGCTTGAGCCAATCCTTTGTCCCTAGCATTTTGAGGGTTCCACTTTCACATCCATGCCATGCCAATCATTGAGCTTTCCTGAAATAGTCATCTTGGAATAGCATTAGCTCAGTGAGCTATATGTTGTTATGAATTACCAAAACCACCTAGGGATAGTTGCACTTTCAATCTCCCCCTTTTTGGTAATTGATGACAACATATAGATCAAAGCTTCGACAAATGATAATAAGCATGAAATATATCGTCGCTTTGAGAAGTATGTGACAAGTAAGAGCTCCCCCTAAATTTGTGCATATTTAAAATTTGCTTTGGACTGCAAATGCACAAAGAGTTAGAGTCATGGGTTACTCTTCCATGTCACATACATCTTGGTGGAGCGCTTAAAATGATAAGAATGAAATACATGCACTCATCACCAAGAATAGTGAATGATCACATAAGATAGATAAGATGATAATATTAAGCAAACATTAAGTGTAGCTTATGATCAAACACATGATCATCAATGTCTCACGAGCAATGACATAGTATCTCACACAAAAGCAAACAAAGTTCGAAAAACCACCAAATAAAACAAGAGAGAATAAAAGCAACACTCTCTCTCAAAGCCTATGATCTATACATTTTCTCCCCCTTTGGCAACAAGTTACCAAAAAGTTCCTAGAAAATGCATAGTGCTAAGTCGACATTCAGGCTTGATCTTCAGGTGGTGGTGGAGTCCGGAGCACTCCAAGGACGAAGCCTTCTGTAGACGTGGTCGGAGTCGAGGCTGAAGTGGACGCTGGAGCTGGTGGAACTGAGGCTGTAGCCGGTGCAGATGTGGTGGCTCTGGGGTCAGCAACTGGCACTGCAGACGACCTCGGACCTCGTGGCACTCTGGCAAAGGCATCAGTTGTAGTCTTGCCTCTCCTCTCCTGCATGTCATCCTGGAGCTGCTCCACTGCAGTCTGAATCTCTGTCACTTTGACATCCAAGTCATAGAACTTATGTTCCATGATCCTCTCTAAGCTTGCCTGGTTCTGAGTTAGGGTGGCTAGTCCTTGCTCAATCCGTAGGGTGGATGCAATCAAGTAACCAAGCTGCTCTTGTTTGATTTTCAGAAAATATTCAGATGCCTCCTCTTGAGTAGGCATCTTGGCAGCTTTCTCCTTCCTCGCCTTCTCCTTCTTGGCTTGTGCTTGGGCAGATGATGGCTCATTCTCAGTCATGACCACTTGATTATCTTCAAAATCTGGACGGATGGGCAGGTGTTCCTTGTCCAATAAGTATATGCCCGTGCCCATCTTAGAGTTGATGAGCTCCTGAATCTGTGGGGCATATCCACAGCTCCTCTTCTGGTCTGCTGCTGTCCTCTTGATCGTTTCAATCATAAGGCTCATGACTTTGAATTTCTGTGGCACGTCAAAGATATGAAGCAAGTTGATCGTGTGGCCCCTGATCATCTTGTGATCTCCAGACTTGGGCAATAGGGTGTGCCTAAGAATCCAGTTGATGGTTGGCAGCCCTGACAGAAGATAGTGTACTGAGCCAAACTTGAACGTATCAAGTGCTTCATTTGGAATCTCCTTGTACATGTTTGACATTGAGTTATGGTCCATCTTCTTCTTGGCATAAATGTCCAAGTCATCGTCATGCTCTTCTGGGGCATTAATCAGCTGAGCCCATTCAGCAACTGTAGACTGGTACCTCGTACCCTCTGACATCCATACAATCCTGCCATCTGGATAGAAATGGGCTGTGGAGTAGAACTGCATGATGAGTTCCTCGTTCCACTTTGTGAGCTTCTGCCCAACAAAGTCCTCTACTCCACATGCCTTGAAGCTGTCCTGCACTCCAGGGTAGTACTCTTCGTTGTCCTTGATGTATTGCCAATCAACCCATCTCATATCACAGACAATTGGCTTCTTGTCTAGCAGCACTGTCTCATAAAAGTCTTGCCGCTCCTTGGTGTGAAACCTGTAGTCAACTGCAGTCCTTCTCCTTGAAGAATACGGGTCTGCTTCTCTCCACTTCCAGAGCCCTGAATCTCTCCTGAGTTTCATATCCTCAGCCACAGGATGAGCATCATTGTGGTCTGGGATCTTGGGCTTGAGCTTTCTAAGAACATTCTCTTCTTCTTCTGCAGCTTCAGGCACTGGGGCCTTGTTCTTCTCAGTAGCTGGGATGCTTCTTGTGTTCCTCTTTGGCTTTGGCTTTGGAGCTGGCTTGGCCTTGGAAGCAGTTGCCCCTGATCTTATGGCATCACCCATCAGCTTGGGTGCCTTAGGTGCTGGTGCAGCCACCTCTTCTTCTTCCTCTTCTTCCATGATGGAAGCCTTTCCAAGCACTCTGGCTACGGTCTTCTTGACCCTTTCCTTCCTTTTCTTTCCTTCAGCAGCAACTGGCTCTATGGTTGCAGGCTTGTCAGGAATCTGAGTTGAGGCTCTGGCCTTTGGCATAGGCTGCCTACCTGCTGGCCTTTTGATTTTCATCCCTGGCTTTATGCTCTGTGCTGGCCCAACTCTCTTGGAAGTTGCTTCCTCTTCTGCCACATAATCCTCATCTTCTGAGTCTGAGGTTCTCTTCTTTCTCTATCTTGTGGCAGCTTTAGGTAGATTGCTAGGGGTGCTCCTGCTGCCATCATCTGAGGAACTTGAGGGACTAGTGCCCTCACTCATCTGCACTTGCTGCTCTGACAAGTTCTGGCTATCACTTTGGTCTGACATGATGCAAACTCTGACTGTTGACCCCGTGAATAGGTTATAGATGAGATAGAGTGGATGAGCATCACAAAATGCAGAGATTTTTGCAAAAGAATAATTCAAAAACTTAGTTTTAGTTTCCCACTGAAAGCATCTCGGATCTACCGATTTCTAAACTCGGTGATACCGAAGCAGTTTTGGCACCTAAACTAGTGAACTCGGTCAGACCGAGTCATAGTTTGGTGGCACCGAGACTGCTAGGGTTTCACAGAGTTCCAAAATCGGTCACACCGATAAGTAATTCTCAGTCAGACCGAGTCTCACTTGTGCAATGGCATGAGCCAAATCGGTGGGACCGAGTTTTTCAACTCGGTGGGTCCGAGATGGTTTCGGCGGAAACCTAACCCTAAAATTTTCGAATTAAACCTAATCTACGAGTTCATTGACTGGATAGAAGTTTAACAAACGTGGCAAGAATCATGATGATCACAATGTGCTAAGAATCGGATTGGGGAATAGCACAAAGATCGAGTCCATACCCTAGTTCGGCGGAGACTCGCTACGGCGGCAACGGCGGGGTTGAATTTCCGTTGACGGCGACGGAGACCAGCGACTGGAGGCGGCTGGCGGCGAGGAGACGATCCGGAGACCAAGTTGGCAGAGTAGGCTATCGCGCGGGCGAAGGGGTTCGGAGAAATTTCCAAATTTTTGCCCGTGACTATATATAGCCCGACCCTGTCGGTGTGACCGAGTGGAACAACTCGGTGGCACCGAGATGCAAAATTGTATACAGTTGGTGCAACTTGGTGTGACCGAATGGTTCAAATCGGTTGCACCGAGATCGAAAACCTAGATCAACTTAATGATCTCGGTAGGACCGAAAGTAGGGTATCGGTCAGACCGAGAATCATAAAGAGGTTTTGGAAGTTTAAGTCTATGACGAATCGGGGACTCCGAGCGCTCCTCACACAGAGTGGTTCGAATCTGACTTGATCAAATTTTGTGATGTAGCATGAATAGAGTTTGAGACGAGAAAAGCATAGATAGATAGAGGAGGTTCTTAGGCATTCTTGTCCATCCACTTGGCAAAAGGAAATAAAACCAAACAATCAAAACAACAAGTGGATGTCTTCGAATGAGTAAAATATGCAACCAGCATGCTCACACAATAAGATGGCAAATGAAATATGTGACAAGGCATGCACAACCAATTCTAGCATCTATCAAGCAATTTGCAATGACAAGGTCATCTATATATGAGTATATTGACTTAGGAGTCAAGTGAGAACACTTGATCATAGGTCATACTCATTGTTTAAGCTCAAGTGGGGTTACCACTTTTACATAAAGCATTGTTGTGTTCACATCTTTAGAGTTGCTTTAGCTCAAGTCTTAGAGTAAAGCTCCCCTAGATGTGATATCCCCCCTTAGAGGGATGAACTAACCTCGGGTTTTGTTGATGATGACTTCATGTAGATGTTGAAGATGTGGATGCTCAATGTTGATGTAGATCACTTGGAGCTATCCATTTGAGTGAATTGCACTTTCAATACCTACATGGGTTAGTCCCACAAGGAACAAACAAGGATATCCATAGACATAGAGTGATGCACACACAAGATGATGTCCATGAAAACTTTTAGGTTACCTTGTCCCTTGTCTTACCAACAAGAGGGTTTGTGACTCCTTGAACTAGTGTAAGATGTGGAAGTTGATTGCACTTGTTCTTGCCAAAATGATAAGAGTGAAGTATGTTGGCGGAGTCACCCTCAAGAACTCTCTAGTTCTTCTTCTTTTGGATCCACACCATCTTGATGGGAATCCTTGGAGTTGTAGTCGTACTTGATGAAGTGGAACTTGAAGTAGTCTTGGGAATCCACTTGACTAAGGTCTTAGGAGCTTCTTCAAATGCATCAATTTCCTCTTGAAGCTTGTCCTTGCCTTTTTGCTTGTAGTCTTGTGGTGGAAGATCATCTTGAGCTTGTGTCCCCTTGAAAGAAGTATCATACTTCTCTTGTTGAGGAACAAACTTTGTCTTGGGGTATTGATCTTCTTCCCACTCAACTCCATTGGCATTCAACTTCCGTTCAAAACCAACACCTTGATTCTTCCGGTGCATTCCTTGCTTGCGCACAATTTCCTCGAATTGCTTACTCCGGCAAGGCTTTTGTACACTCCTTTCTCTATAATTCCCTTCAATAAGCTATTTTCTTGCTCAAGTGTAACTTGGCTAAGAGAATCATTAGTGGAATCAAGAGAACTACTAAAAGCAACAATATTGGATTTAGCATGATCATTGTTACTGCTAGAGGAAGAATCTTTCTTGTTCTTGTTACTAGACTTGACTTGAGGTATGTAAGTGGATAAGAGTAAACGCTTGGCAATGTAAGAAGAACTTTTCTTGCGGAGATCATCATTGATTGCTTTTAAGAACTCATGCTCTTGCTCAAGATTGAGCTTTTCAAAGCGTAATTTCTCATGAGCTCTTAACAGTTCTCGATGATCTTCGAAGATAGTTTCATGAGCTAACTTAAGAGTGTTTAGTTCTTTAGTTAGAGCCTCAATCTTCTCCTTATCATTGTCATTCATTTTATCTTGATTAGCATGATTAATTTACGTTTCATCATAGTATTCATCACTAGAGTTGTCAACAAGCAAATCATCACCTAACAAGTCATCTTCATCACTATTGAAATCAACATACTCGGGGTGTGTTACCTTAGGACCTTTGGCCATGAAGCATCTTCCAATTCCTTCATTTGGTGAGTCAAATATGTCGTAGGAGTTGGTTGACACAAGTGCTAGACCGGCAACACCTTCATCTTGAGTATCTTCGGAGTCGGAGTGATAACTTCTCTCGGAGTGGCTGTCGGAGTCGGAGCCGGATACCCATTCACCAGCATGAGCTTGATGTCTTCGTTTTGTGTAGCTCCTTGATGATTTTTCCTTCCTTTCCGAATCCTTACTTCTCCGTGAGTATCTTCGTTCATAACGATCATCTCTACTCCTTCTCCCTCTTGGTGGTGATTCTTTGCTTCTTCTTTTTGGAGAATCTTCTCTTCTCTTGTAGGGAGCCGTACACTCATTGGAATAGTGTCCGGGTCTTCCACAACTGTAGCAGTTTCGCTCTCGACTAGAAGATCTTTTGTCATTGTAGGACCTTGACTTGAAGCTTCTATCTTTGCTTCTACTCTTGTAGAACTTGTTGAAGTTCTTCACCATTAAGCTCAATTCTTCATTGAAGTTTTGTTTCTCACTTGATGACGTAGGGGCTTCACATGAGGCTTTGTAGGCACCACTTGATTTGTTGTGAAGTTGCTCTTTATCCTTAAGTGACATCTCATGAGCAACAATTCTTCCAATCACCTCCGTTGACTTGCGATCTTTGTAATTGGGCATCATTTGGATCAATGTGCACACGGTATCATATTTTCCATCCAAGGCTCTTAGAATCTTCTTGATAATGAATCTATCGGTCATCTCTTCACTTCCTAAGCCGGCAATCTCATTTGTGATGAGAGCAAGCCTAGAGTACATTTCAGCGACACCTTCGCCATCCTTCATTTTGAACTTGTCAAGTTGACTTTGAAGCACATCCAACTTGGATTCCTTGACGGAGTCGGTACCTTCGTGCATATCAATCAAAGTGTCCCAAATTTCCTTTGCATTCTCGAGACGGCTGATTTTGTTGAATTCTTCGGGGCACAATCCATTGAAGAGAATATCACAAGCTTGAGCATTGTATTGCAACATCTTCAACTCATCCGCGGTAGCTTCACGGTGTGGTTCTTTCCCATCAAAGAAGTCACCTTGCAAACCAACACACACAATAGCCCAAACGGCGGGGTTATGTCCAAGAATATGCATTTTCATTTTATGCTTCCAACTAGCAAAATTAGTACCATCAAAGTAAGGACCTCTACGGTGATAATTTCCCTCGCTAGACGCCATACTCTCCTAGGTTGTGAAACCAAGGCTATGACCACCAAAAGCTATGGAGATCAAAGCAAATGGAGACCAAAGCTCTGATACCACTTGTAGGATCAAAAGTATGTCTAGAGGGGGGATGATTAGACTACTTGACCAAATAAAAACTTAACCTTTTCCCAATTTTAGTTCTTGGCAGATTTTAGCTATTGTAGGACAAGTCAAGCAATCATCACACAATTCAAGCAAGCATGCAAAGAGTATATTGGCAGCGAAAAGTAAAGCATACAACTTGCAAGAATGTAAAGGGAAGGGTTTGGAGAATTCAAACGCAATTGGAGACACGGATGTTTTTCCCGTGGTTCGGATAGGTGGTGCTATCCTACATCCACGTTGATGGAGACTTCAACCCATGAAGGGTAACGGTCGCGCGAGTCTACGGAGGGCTCCACCCACGAAGGTTCCACGAAGTAGCAACCTTGTCTATCCCACCATGGCCATCGCCCATGAAGGACTTGCCTCACTAGCGGTAGATCTTCACGAAGTAGGCGATCTCCTTGCCCTTACAAACTCCTTGGTTCAACTCCACAATCTTGTCGGAGGCTCCCAAGTGACACCTAGCCAATCTAGGAGACACCACTTCTCCAAGAAGTAACAAATGGTGTGTTGATGATGAACTCCTTGCTCTTGTGCTTCAAATGATAGTCTCCCCAACACTCAACTCTCTCTCATAGGATTTGGATTTTGTGGAAAGAAGATTTGAGTGGAAAGCAACTTGGGGAAGGCTAGAGATCAAGATTCATATGGTAGGAATGGAATATCTTGGTCTCAACACATGAGTAGGTGGTTCTCTCTTAGAACATATGAGTTGGAATTGTGTATGTGTTCTGATGGCTCTCTCCACAAATGAAGAGGAGGTGGAGGGGTATATATAGCCTCACAAAATCCACCGTTACACACAGTTTTCAATCTCGGTGGACGAATCAACAACTCGGTCGGACCGAAAAAGGTAACCTAGTGACCGTTAGAGATTTTCGGTGGGACTGACATGCAACTCGTAGGACCGAATGGTTAGGGTTTGGCATAACGTAATCTCGGTGAGACGAATTACACAAACTCGTGAGACGATTTTGGTAATAAGCTAACAGAGAGTTGGTCAGGTAAACTCGTGGGACCGATTTGCTCTTCGTGAGACGAAAAGTTACAAAAAGGACATAGAGATTTCACTGCAATCTCGTGGACCGATTCGCTCTTTCGGTGAGACCAAAAAGTTACGAAAGGGAAACAGAGAGTTTGCAATCCCATCTCGTTGAGACCGAGATCCCTATCGGTAGAACCGAATTGCTAGGGTTTGGCAGTGGCTTATGACAAGTGAAACTCGGTGGCGCCGGATAGAAAGAATCGATAGGACCGAGTTTGGCTTAGGGTTTAGGTCATATGTGGATATGTGAAAGTAGTTGAGGGTTTTGGAGCATATCACTAAGCACATGAAGCAAGAGGCTCATTAAGCAACACCTCATCCCTCCTTGATAGTATTGGCTTTTCCTAAAGACTCAATGTGATCTTGGATCACTAAAATATAAAATGAAGAGTCTTGAGCTTTTGAGCTTGAGCCAATTCTTTGTCCTTAGCATTTTGAGGGTTCCACTTTCACATCCATGCCATGCCAATCATTGAGCTTTCCTGAAATAGTCATCTTGGAATAGCATTAGCTTAATGAGCTATATGTTGTTATGAATTACCAAAACCACCTTGGGATAGTTGCACTTTCACAAACTATCATTGTGGTTTTGATGCGTAGGTGAGATTGGTTCTTGCTTAAGCCTGTAGCAGCCACGTAAAACTTGCAACAACAAAGTAGAGGACGTCTAACTTGTTTTTGCAGGGCATGTTGTGATGTGATATGGTCAAGACATGATGCTGAATTTTATTGTATGAGATGATCATGTTTGGTAACCGAGTTATCGGCAACTGGCAGGAGCCATATGGTTGTCACTTTATTGTATGCAATGCAATCGCGATGTAATGCTTTACTTTATCACTAAGCGGTAGCGATAATCGTGGAAGCATAAGATTGGCGAGACGACAACGATGCTACGATGGAGATCAAGGTGTCGCGCCGGTGACGATGGTGATCATGATGGTGCTTCGGAGATGGAGATCATAGGCACAAGATGATGATGGCCATATCATATCACTTATATTGATTGCATGTGATGTTTATCTTTTATGCATCTTATCTTGCTTTGATTGATGGTAGCATTATAAGATGATCTCTCACTAAATTATCAAGAAGTGTTCTCCCTGAGTATGCACCGTTGCGAAAGTTCTTCGTGCCGAGACACCACGTGATGATCGGGTGTGATAGGCTCTACGTTCAAATACAACGGGTGCAAAACAGTTGCACACGCGGAATACTCAGGTTATACTTGACGAGCCAAGCATATACAGATATGGCCTCGGAACACGGAGACCGAAAGGTCGAGCGTGAATCATATAGTATATATGATCAACATAGTGATGTTCACCAATGAAACTACTCCATCTCACGTGATGATCGGACATGGTTTAGTTGATTTGGATCACGTGATCACTTAGAGGATTAGAGGGATGTCTATCTAAGTGGGAGTTCTTTAGTAATATGATTAATTGAACTTAAATTTATCATGAACTTAGTCCTGGTAGTATTTTGCAAATTATGTTGTAGATCAATAGCTCGCGTTGTTGCTTCCCTGTGTTTATTTTGATATGTTCCTAGAGAAAATTGTGTTGAAAGATGTTAGTAGCAATGATGCGGATTGGATCCGTGATCTGAGGTTTATCCTCATTGCTGCACAGAAAAATTATGTCCTTGATGCACCGCTAGGTGACAGACCTATTGCAGGAGCAGATGCAGACGTTATGAACGTTTGGCTAGCTCAATATGATGACTACTTGATAGTTTAGTGCACCATGCTTAATGGCTTAGAATCGGGACTTCAAAGACGTTTTGAACGTCATGGACCATATGAGATGTTCCAGGAATTGAAGTTAATATTTCAAGCAAATACCCGAGTTGAGAGATATGAAGTCTCCAACAAGTTCTATAGCTAAAAGATGGAGGAGAATTGCTCAACTAGTGAGCATGTGCTCAGATTGTCTGGGTACTACAATCGCTTGAATCAAGTGGGAGTTAATCTTCCAGATAAGATAGTGATTGACAGAATTCTCTAGTCACCATCACCAAGTTAGTAGAACTTCGTGATGAACTATAATATGCAAGGGATAACGGAAACAACTCTCAAGCTCTTCGTGATGCTGAAATCAACGAAGGTAGAAATCAAGAAAAATATCAAGTGTTAATGGTAGGCAAGACCACTAGTTTCAAGAAAAGGCAAAGGGAAGAAGGGGAACTTCAAGAAGAACGGCAAGCAAGTTGCTGCTCAAGTGAAGAAGCCTAAGCCTGAGACTAAGTGCTTCTACTGCAAAGGGACTGGTCACTAGAAGCGGAACTACCCCAAGTGATTGGCGGATAAGAAGGATGGCAAAGTGAACATAAGTATATTTGATATACATCTTATTGATGTGTACTTTACTAGTGTTTATAGCAACCCCTCAGTATTTGATACTAGTTCAGTTGCTAAGATTAGTAACTCGAAACGGGAGTTGCAGAATAAACAGAGACTAGTTAAGGGTGAAGTGACGATGTGTGTTGGAAGTGGTTCTAAGATTGATATGATCATCATCACACACTCCCTATTATTTCGAGATTAGTGTTGAACCTAAATAAGTGTTATTTGGTGTTTGCGTTAAGCGTGAATATGATTTGATCATGTTTATTGTAATACAGTTATTCATTTAAGTAAGAGAATAAATTGTTATTCTGTTTATATGAATAAAACCTTATATGGTTACACACCCAATGAAAATAATTCATTGGATCTCGATCGTAGTGATACACATAATCATAATATTGAAACCAAAAGATGCAAAGTTAATAATGATAGTGCAACTTATTTGTAGCACTGCCGTTTAGGTCATATTGGTGTAAAGCGCATGAAGAAACTCCATGCCGATGGGCTTTTTGAATCACTTGATTATGAATCAGTTGATGCTTGCGAACCATGCCTCATGGGCAAGATGACTAAGACTCTGTCCTATGGAACAATGGAGCGAGCAACAAATTTGTTGGAAATCATACATACTGATGTATGTGGTCCGATGAATATTGAGGCTCGCGACAGGTATCATTATTTTTTGATCTTCACAGATGATTTGAGCAGATATGAGTATGTCTACTTGATGAAACATAAGTCTGAAACATTTGAAAAGTTCAAAAAAATTTCAGAGTGAAGTGAAAAATCATCGTAACAAGAAAATAAAGTTTCTACGATCTGATCGTAGAGAAGAGTATTTGAGTTACGAGTTTGGCCTTCAGTTAAAAACAATGTGAAATAGTTTCACTACTCATGCCACCTGGAACACCACAATGTAATGGTGTGTCCGAACGTCATAACCGTACTTTATTAGATATGGTGCGATCTATGATGTCTCTTACCGATCTACCACTATCGTTTTGGGGTTATGCATTAGAGACAGCTGCATTCACGTTAAATAGGGCACCATCTAAATCCGTTGAGACGACACCGTATAAACTATGGTTTGGCAAGAAACCTAAGCTGTCGTTTCTTAAAGTTTGAGGTTGCAATGCTTATGTGAAAAAGTTTCAACCTGATAAGCTCAAACCCAAATCAGAGAAATGTGTCTTCATAGGATATCCAAAGGAAACTATTGGATACACCTTCTATCACAGATCCGAAGGCAAGACTTTTGTTGCTAAATTCGGAAACTTTCTAGAGAAGGAGTTTCTCTCGAAAGAAGTGAGTGGGAGGAAAGTAGAAAACTTGATAAGGTAATTGTACCTTCTCCCTTATTGGAAAGTAGTTCATCACAGAAATCTGTTCTTGTGACTACTACACCAATTAGTGAGGAAGCTAATGATGATGATCATGTAACTTCAGATCAAGTTACTACTGAATCTTGTAGGTAAACCAGAGTGAGATCCGCACCAGAGTGGTACGATAATCCTATTCTGGAAGTCATGTTACTAGACCATGACGAACTTGCGAACTATGAGGAAGCGATGATGAGCCCAGATTCCGCGAAATGGTTTGAGGCCATGAAATCTGAGATATGATCCATGTATGAGAACAAAGTATGGACTTTGATGGATTTGCCCGATGATCGGCAAGCCATAGAAAATAAATGGATCTTCAAGAGGAAGACGGACGCTGATAGTAGTGTTACTATCTACAAAGCTAGAATTGTCGCAAAAGGTTTTCGACAAGTTCAAGGTGTTGACTACGATGAGAGTTTCTCACTCGTATCTATGCTTGAGTCTGTCCGAATCATGTTAGTAATTGCCGCATTTTATGAAATCTGGCAAATGGATAAACAAAACTGCATTCCTTAATGGATTTATTAAAGAAGAGTTGTATATGATGCAACCAAAAGGTTTTGTCAATCCGAAAGGTGCTAACAAAATGTGCAAACTCCAGCGATCCATCTGTGGACTGGTGTAAGCATCTCAGAGTTGGAATATACACTTTGATGAGTTGATCAAAGCATATAGTTTTATACAGACTTGCGGTGAAGCCTGTATTTACGAGAAAGTGAGTGGGAGCACTACATCATTTCTGATAAGTATATGTGAATGACATATTGTTGATCGGAAATAATGTAGAATTATTCTGTAAAGCCTAAAGGAGTGTTTGAAAGGAGTTTTTCAAAGAAAGACTTCGGTAAAGCTGCTTACATATTGAGCTTCAAGATCTATAGAGATAGATCAAGACGCTTGATAAGTTTTTTCAATAAGTACATACCTTGACAAAATTTTGAAATAGTTCAAAATGGAGCAGTCAAAGAAAGAGTTCTTGCCTGTATTACAAGGTGTGAAGTTGAGTAAGACTCAAAGCCCGACCACGGCAGAAGATAGAAAGAGAATGAAAGTCATTCCCTATGCCTTGGCCATAGGTTCTATAAAGTATGTCATGCTGTATACCAGATCTATTGTATACCCTGCACTGATTTGGCAAGGGAGTACAATAGTGATCTAGGAGTAGATCACTGGACAGCAGTCAGAATTATCCTTAGTGAAATAAGGATATGTTTCTCGATTATGGACGTGACAAAAAGGTTCGTCGTAAAAAGTTACGTCGATGCAAGTTTTGACACGGATCTGGATGACTCTAAGTCTCGATCTAGATACATATTGAAAGTGGGAGCAATTAGCTAAAGTAGCTCCGTGCAGAGCATTGTAGACATAGAAAATTGCAAAATACATAACAGATCTGAATGTGAAAGACCGTTGACTAAGATTCTCTCACAAGCAAAACATGATCACACCTTAGTACTCTTTGGGTGTTAATCACATAGCGATGCGAACTAGATTACCGAATCTAGTAAACCCTTTGGGTGTTGGTCACATGGCGATGTGAACTATGGGTGTTAATCACATGATGATGTGAACTATCGATGTTAATCACATGATGATGTGATCTAGATTATTGACTCTAGTGCAAGTGGGAGACTGAAGGAAATATGCCCTAGAGGCAATAATAAAGTTATTATTTATTTCCTTATATCATGATAAATGTTTATTATTCATGCTAGAATTGTATTAACCGGAAACATAATACATGTGTGAATACATAGACAAACAGAGTGTCACTAGTATGCCTCTACTTGACTAGCTCGTTAATCAAAGATGGTTATGTTTCCTAACCATGGACAAAATAGTTGTTATTTGATTAATGAGATCACATCATTAGTTGAATGATCTGATTGACATGACCCATTCCATTAGCTTAGCACCCGATCGTTTAGTATGTTGCTATTGCTTTCTTCATGACTTATACATGTTCCTATGACTATGAGATTATGCAACTCCCGTTTGCCGGAGGAACACTTTGGGTGCTACCAAACGTCACAACGTAACTGGGTGATTATAAAGGAGCATTACAGGTGTCTCCAAAGGTAGATGTTGTGTTGGCGTATTTCGAGATTAGGATTTGTCACTCCGATTGTCGGAGAGGTATCTCTGGGCCCTCTCGGTAATGCACATCACATAAGCCTTGCAAGCATTACAACTAATATGTTAGTTGTGAGATGATGTATTACGGAACGAGTAAAGAGACTTGCCGGTAACGAGATTGAACTAGGTATTGGATACCGACGATCGAATCTCGGGTAAGTAACATACCGATGACAAAGGGAACAACGTATGTTGTTATGCGGTCTGACCGATAAAGATCTTCGTAGAATATGTAGGAGCCAATATGGGCATCCAGGTCCCGCTATTGGTTATTGACCGGAGACGTGTCTCGGCCATGTCTACATTGTTCTCGAACCGTAGGGTCCGCACGCTTAAGGTTTCGATGACAGTTATATTATGAGTTTATGAGTTTTTGATGTACCGAAGGAGTTCGGAGTCCCGGATGAGATCAGGGACATGACGAGGAGTCTCGAAATGGTCGAGACGTAAAAATCGATATATTGGACGACTATATTCGGACATCGGAAAGGTTCCGAGTGATTCGGGTATTTTTCGGAGTACCGGGTAGTTACGGGAGAAGCAATGGGCCTTGATGGGCTTTAGTGGGAAGAGGAGAAAGGGCCAAGGGGCTGCTGCGCCCCCCTCCCCTTTGGTCCGAATTGGACTAGGGAAAAGGGGGCCGGCCACCTCTCCTTCTCCTCCACTTCCTTCTCCCTTCCTCCCCTCTTGATGGACTCCTACTAGGACTTGGAATCCTAGTAGGACTCCCATCCTGGCCGCACCAATAGCCTTGGCCGGCCTCCTCCTCCTCCATCCTTTATATACTGAGGCAGGGGGCACCCCATAGACACAAGTTGATCTTCGTGATCGTTCCTTAGCCGTGTGCGGTGCCGCCCTCCACCATATTCCACCTCGGTCATATCGTAGCGGTGCTTAGGCGAAGCCCTGCGACGGTAGAACATCAAGATCGTCACCACGCCGTCGTGCTGACGGAACTCCTCCCCGAAGCTTTGCTGGATCGGAGCCCGGGGATCGTCATCGAGCTGTACGTGTGCCAAGAACTCGGAGGTGCCGGAGTAACGGTGCTTGGATCGGTCGGATCGGGAAGACGTACGACTACTTCCTCTACGTTGTGTCAACGCTTCCGTTGCGATCTACAAGGGTACGTAGATCATACTCTCCCCTCTCGTTGCTATGCATCACCATGATCTTGCGTGTGCGTAGGAAATTTTTTGAAATTACTACGTTCCCCAACAGCGGCGGCATACGAGAGATGTGCTAGGGTTTCGTGGGTGGACGAGGGTGAGAGGGATGAGAGGGGCACGGGGTGATTCGGGAGGGGGATGAGAGCGACGAGGGCTACCGAGGGCTACCGTTCGATCCGGAGCATCCGACGGTGCTTAATCCATGATCCGCGTGATATGTTTTTGGACCAATCACAATGCAGTATCTCTTCGATGGTGTTATGACCATTTAAATTGATCGTGATCGATTAAAAATAAGATGCTAAATCATGTCAGCTTTTTTACGGCCTAGAAAATTTATAAAAATAAATAGAAAAGAAAACCCTTAGCATTGTGTCACCAAGTGTGATCTACGTTTCAGTAAAAATAACAAACTTTGAATAATACAAATATCTCTAAAAGGTATTATCCAAAATGAGTGTTTTTTTAAGACAATCATTTTTCGAGAGCCCAAAATTAGTTATTTTTGTGAAGGACCTACAATATATTTGTTGCAAAATTGGACCAAATCAATTTTCTAAAATACTAGGCCATGTTTAATGCACAATTGACCAAATGGTTGGGTGTCAAAAGTTTTGATACACCTCTGGTGAAAAAGACAAATTCCGCCGATTCAGCTGGAAGCGGGTCAAATTTGAACTGCAGCTGCCTCATAGTTTGCTCTTTATTTTTTTACAAAAATCATTTCTAGGTACATAAGTATCTATTTAATCATAGAAACACCAAAAAAAAATCCAAGACTCAACCACTAGCTAGGAACGGTCATTCCCGCCGTTTTGACCGCATTTTGAAACGGGCATAAAAAATTAAAAAAAAATCAAAAAATTGGGAAACCTTCGCATTATGTCATTATATGTGGCCAAGTTCCTAGGAAAAATAACAAACTTGTAATACGGCAATTATTTTAAAAAAGTGTTCTCAGAAACGAGCTATCACGTGTGGAGATCAATGGCTTTCAAGCCAAATGATCAATCTTATGGCCACATCCATGGCATAGTTTGTTCAAATGATCTCATATTATGCACAAGGGTGCATATTGGAATGGCAAACAATGTTGCCTAAGGAAGATTTCATTTTCTTTGGACGAAAAAACCATTTTCCATTTTTTGAGTGCCCAAAAGGAGGTTTTTTTGTAAAGGACCTACCAAATAATTGTTGCAAAATTGGACCAAATCAATTTTCTAAAATACTAGGCCATGTTTAATGCACAATTGACCACATGGTTGGGTGTCAAAAGTTTTGATCCACCTCTGATGAAAAAGACAAATTCCGCCAATTTAGTTGGAAGCGGGTTAAATTTGAACTGCAGCTGCCTCATAGTTTGCTCTTTATTTTTTACAAAAATCATTTCTAGGTACATAAGTATCTATTTAATCATAGAAACACCAAAAAAATTCCAAGATTCAACCACTAGCTAGGAACGGTCATTCCCGCCGTTTTGACTGCATTTTGAAACGGGCATAAAAAATTCAAAAAAAATCAAAAAATTGGGAAACCTTCGCATTGTGTCATTATATGTGGCCAAGTTCCTAGGAAAAATAATAAACTTGTAATACGGCAATTATTTTAAAAAAGTGTTCTCAGAAACGAGCTATCACGTGTGGACATCAATGGCTTTCAAGCCAAATGATCAATCTTATGGCCACATCCATGGCATAGTTTGTTCAAATGATCCCATATTGTGCACAAGGGTGCATATTGGAATGGCAAACAATGTTGCCTAAGGAAGTTGTCACTTTCTTTGGACGAAAAAACATTTTCCATTTTTTGAGTGCCCAAAAGGAGGTTTTTTGTGAAGGTCCTACCAAATAATTGTTGCAAAATTGGACCAAATCATATTTCTAAAATACTAGGCCATATTTAATGCAAAGACCAAATGGTTGGGTGTATAAAGTTTTGATCCACCTCTCATGAAAAAGACAAATTTCCGCCGATTCAGTTGGAAGCGGGTCAAATTTGAACTGTAGCTACCTTGTAGTTTGCTATTTATTTTAAAAAAATCATTTCTAGGTACATAAGCATCTATTTAATCATAGAAACACCAAAAAAGTTTCAAGATTCAACCACTAGCTAGGAACGTCCATTGCCGCCGTTTTGACCACATTTTGAAACGGGCATAAAAAATTCAAAAAAAAATCAAAAAATTGGGAAACCTTCGCGTTGTGTCATATATGTGGCCAAGTTCCTAGGAAAAATAACAAACTTGTAATACGGAAATTATTTTAAAAAAGTGTTCTCAGAAACGAGCTATCACGTGTGGAGATCAATGGCTTTCAAGCCAAATGATCAATCTTATGGCCACATCCATGGCATAGTTTGTTCAAATGATCCCATATTGTGCACAAGGGTGCATATTGGAATGGCAAACAATGTTGCCTAAGGAAGTTGTCACTTTCTTTGGACGAAAAAACCATTTCCCATTTTTTGAGTGCCCAAAAGGAGGTTTTTTTGTGAAGGTCCTACCAAATAATTGTTGCAAAATTGGACCAAATCATATTTCTAAAATACTAGGCCATATTTAATGCACAATTGACCAAATGGTTGGGTGTAAAAAGTTTTGATCCACCTCTCATGAAAAAGACAAATTTCCACCGGTTCAGCTGGAAGCGGGTCAAATTTGAACTGTAGCTACCTTGTAGTTTGCTCTTTATTTTTTTCAAAAATCATTTCTAGGTACATAAGTATCTATTTAATCATAGAAACACCAAAAAAGTTCCAAGATTCAACCACCAGCTAGGAACGGTCATTCCCGCCGTTTTGACCGCATTTTGAAACGGACATAAAAAATTCAAAAAAAATCAAAAAATTGGGAAACCTTCGCATTGTGTCATTATATGTGGCCAAGTTCCTAGGAAAAATAACAAACTTGTAATACGGCAATTATTTTAAAAAAGTGTTCTCAGAAACGAGCTATCACGTGTGGAGATCAATGGCTTTCAAGCCAAATGATCAATCTTATGGCCACATCCATGGCATAGTTTGTTCAAATGATCTCATATTGTGCACAAGGGTGCATATTGGAATGGCAAACAATGTTGCCTAAGGAAGTTTTCATTTTCTTTGGACGAAAAAACCATTTTCCATTTTTGAGTGCCCAAAAGGAGGTTTTTTTTTGTGAAGGACCTACCAAATAGTTGTTGCAAAATTTGACCAAATCAATTTTCTAAAATACTAGAACATATTTAATGTACAATTGACAAGATGATTGGGTGTAAAATGTTTTTATCCACCTCTCGTGTAAAAGACAAATTTCCACCGATTCAGTTGGAAGCGGGTCAAATTTGAACTGCAGCTGCCTCATAGTTTACTATTTATTTTTTCCAAAAATCATTTCTAGTTACATAAGTACCTATTTAATCATAAATACATGGTTTGGTGGCGATACGTCGAGGTTTGGGTGGTGGCCGAGGGCCCCAACTCTAGAGCGCGTAAATTCGCATGCCCGCCGCGTGGTCACCGCGTGACCGTGGTGTTGCCATGTGTTCTGGGCGGCCTAGGCATGTCTAGTGGGTTGGGCACTCCCCAGGTAGATGCTAGGAAGAAAATTACAACATAAGATTCTCACGAGGAGACCGATCGATGCTCAAACATGAATTAGCAGCCAAGTGTTTGATTAGCGGTACGGGAAATGTACATGGCTAATGGGCGTGAGTTTTCGCTGAGGATGATCAGTTACTAAGAAGACCGTCTTAACAAATTTTCAGCTCAAAAGGAGGAGCCTAGGTGGTACTTGCTTTGCAAACTACCACACTGGACATGACTACGAATATTGAAGCTCGGCTCAAAATAATAAATGGATCGAGCTGGCATTTGGTGGAGGATGGTTATTTGGGCATAGAAAAGCACTGTAGAAACTGGATACTATTTGGACATGCCAAAGTGGTACTTCCTTCACAAACTGTTGTTCTGAACAGAATAGAAAAATGAATATTTTTGAATTATTTTTAAACTAGGCAAGGAAGGTTTTTACATATTTGACGAAGATATGGCCCAAAGAATTTATGAGATTTTTTTGGGAATTTTGGGAATGACAGAAATATAGGTTGCTTCACAACCTAGGGCAAAAACTGCCACATGGACATGACACATAGGCAAAACTGATGAGATGGCGCCTAGTCATAGCAACCCACCACAATTTACAAGGCTATGACCATCTATATTGGTCGTTAACAACTAGAAATAAGGTAGCGGACTAGCGCTGTTTACTTTATGACCATTTCCTCTAATGAAATTATGACCTTTCTGACCAAAATGGTCGTTATGGTTTAGGGTTTAGAGCCCCCCAGACAGCTTTTGACCAATTGGTCTAAAATGGTCATAAATTTATGACCAATTCTTTGAGGGTCACTGACAGAAGGTCATAAGTTGACATATTTCTTGTAGTGCCGACGCGCGAGCGGGGGCTATGATTGGCAGCCGCATGGCGCGAAGCCGCCAGATGTAGGCGATGCAGGTGTCCCGGTCGGAGTAGGGCGGTGACGGACGGCGCGCGAACCATGGCCTTGAGGGACCACCTGTCTCGCGAGGCCGCCGGGTCGGTGAAGTAGCCGGCTGGTCATGCCGGTTTCAGAGTAGAGGCGTGTGGAGTCGACGATGGCGGCGGGTGACGCAAACCAATCAAGCAGAGATCGAAAAACCAAAAAGAAAACACCGATCAAAACGATCGGCGAGAGAGCGAAAAAACTCGGAGCGAGGGTTTGGGAAAAAGACTCTCTAGGGCAGCCGACCAATACGGCCGGCGGATGAACCCTAGGTACGGGCGGCGCAGCCTTCGGCGGCGGTCATGGAGGTCGACCGCCTCAGGAACGGCGCACAAGTGCGGAAGCGGCGACGGCTAGGGTTTAGGATCGACTTACGATAAATACCATGTTAGAAGGGATAGAGAGATTGGTGGAATTGTTCATCGTATTGCTTGAGTGATACGGGCACGACGGAGAAGGTGAATCCCAATTTCAGGACTCCACCAAGCTAGGCGTGTTGTTGTTATTTTTAATAATTAGATTTTTAATAATTGTGAGTTTTGGCTTGGTTTTGGGCCTGTCCAACCAAGTCAGGCCGAGGCCCATTAGGCCGGGCGCCTCACCCCTCCATATAAGGAGCTGGGGCGCATTAGGTTTGGGGGTTGAGAATTTTAGTCTAAAAATCGAGTTGTGTTTCTTTGGTGAAGCATCCCTCCGGGGACGGCGATGCCGTTTATCTAATAAAGATTGTTGCGGAGGTTCTTGTGTTTATCAAGGATTATCGTGCTTTGGTTTGAGGCGTGGTGATCTTCATCATGTTGCTTGCTGGATTTGTTTCCTCGTCTTCAGGTTACGCGGATTACTTCCGTGATTAGAAGTTTTTCTATTTGATTGTCTTGCGGTGAAAGATCGGGCAAAAACTATAGGATCATCACGTTGATCCTTATCATGTGGTATCAGATTACTAGGTTTATCACCGCAAATTTGTCCTGTTGAGATTGATCTGCTGGCGTTTGCTCTAGCACTCCTAGATTGCTGAGGCTTTGAAGATCTGCTGTGGATTGTTGTTGGTGCCGCCAAAGAGGAGTTTGCGGATCCGGCTTGCCTGCTCCCTCGCCATGCTTCCATCCGTGCTCCTACTCCATCCTACGGCTGTCTTTTTCTCCTTTTTTCTTTCTAATCTAATCATCTCCCCCCTAATTTTAAGGGGGTGGGGTCGGGCCTTATCTTGTTCCAATTAAATCATGCCACCTATGCGGGAGCACGGATGGGAGCACGTTGGGGGAGCAGGCAAGTCTCGTCCGGAGTTTGCACGTAGATTGAAGATCGGATCTGATTGATTTCCGTTTCACTTGCGACAAGATCGATTTCCTCTGTTCTCGGAATACATACAGGCGCCGACGACTTATAATTTCTGATCGATTGGACTGGATCCGTTTCTGTGGTGCGTGAAGTTCAGGATCAAGCGACGGAAAGATTAAAAGAATAGGAAAGGAACGGAGCAGCTGGGATTGCGCACGGATCACATCGGTTTATTCGTTTCCGTGTTGGATCAAAATTTGTGGTTCGCGTACGTTTGTGTGGAGTCTGGCCCATTAAAAAAATGGAGTTGTGCTGACTTGGTTTAAAGCAGATCCAATCAGATTGGAATACAATTTTGGTTTGTTTGTTACGTGAGTTCTGCTTACGCCAGCAAAGAAAAAAAGTAAAGAAAACATATCAGACCGGTTGAGCTGTAGCTGCACGTATTTGGAGATATTCCCGAATCGGACTCGTTTCAAACAACATCAGATCAGACTGACAGTTTCCTTCACAGTTTCAAAAAAAACATAGAAAAAATATATCAAATTGGACGATGCCTTCCACATGGTTTTCTCGGCTGGACGAGAACTCTAAGGATCGTGCTCGGACTCAGATAGCTGATATACAAAAGATCTTTAAAGAGATGCAGGCGGAATTAAAAAAGCCCATTACAGTTTTTCCCGCGCATACTGTGCAGCCTTCCACGAGGGTAATTTTCAAGGACACATCCGTGGTTCAGATAGATGATGTTAACGAGGCCGCGACAACACACACTGGTTCTAAAAAGGACAAGGCTGATGTTGACAAGATTTTGGTGGACAATGGTGTACCATTGATTGGGCTAAATGTGCAACTCAAACGAGTACATGGTGATGCATGCATGACAGTTGATAGATGTCAGCGTTGGAGTTTATTTCAGACTCAATGTATGATTAAAGGCAAAGCATGTAAGTTGATGATTGATGGTGGTAGCTGTACTAATGGCATAAGCAAGGCAATGGTGGCATCATTGGGGTTGTCCACGTGGCGTATTCCTGAACCTAAGCATCTTGAGTGGTTGAATAGTTGTAGTATGCTGAAGGTTACACATAAAGTGCGTGTGCCATTTATAGTTGGTGACTATGTTGATGTGGTAGAATGTGATGTGTTGCCATTGGAGGTGTGTGGGTTGTTACTTGGACGTCCATGGCAGTATGATCGCAATGTTACACATGCTGGGAGAGCAAATACATATTCTTCTGTGCATGATGGCAAACAGCAGACTTTGAAGCCTATGAAGGATGATTAAATAAAGTCTGATGTGGAGCTGGTGGTACACAAGGAGAGGTTGCGCAAGGCTAAGCCGCCAAGGTTAGCTAAGATGCAGCATGAGGAGCATGATGCACAGAGCGACATTGTTGATATTGCTTCAGCTATACCTGTAGATGACAAGCCTGTTGTTCTTGTTAGTGACAAGCCAGTTGAAGTACAACCTCTTTCTGATGAGAGGAAAGATGTTGCAGCATGTGTTACAATTCCAGTTTGTGTTGACACAGGTGTTCAGACTGATGATATTTGTGTTGATCATGTCCCAGTGCATGAGGTGCTTCGGGGTGACAAGCGCAATTTTGTTAGCACACCTTTGAGGCGTTTTGTTGGAGCAGCAGTGCGGATGCACAAAGGCAAGGATGGACATGTTCGTCAGTTGTGTGGCCCAGGCATTACTCATCTTTTGCAGGGTAGTGCAAAGCAGGTTCATGTTCAGAAACAAAGGACTCCAGCAAAGGTGGACGAGAAGAAGGTGGTGGCGCATATGCCCAGACGTGTGTGGAGAAGAAAGGCACCCACAGCTGAACCCAGTCGAGCAGACCAAGAGGGAGGATGTGGAGTGGTAGGCAGGCGAGACTTGAAGATGGCACAAAAGCGTGATTCTTTTGTTGATATCATGCCACCCTTTCCAGCAGACCCTCACGCGTTGAGGACAACGTTTTTTGAAGGGGGGGGGGAGGATGATACGGGCACGACGGAGAAGGTGAATCCCAATTTCAGGACTCCACCAAGCTAGGCGTGTTGTTGTTATTTTTAATAATTAGATTTTTAATAATTGTGAGTTTTGGCTTGGTTTTAGGCCTGTCCAACCAAGTCAGGTCGAGGCCCATTAGGCCGGGCGCCTCAACCCTCCATATAAGGAGCTGGGGCGCATTAGGTTTGGGGGTTGAGAATTTTAGTCTAAAAATCGAGTTGTGTTTCTTTGGTGAAGCATCCCTCCGGGGACGGCGATGCCGTTTATCTAATAAAGATTGTTGCGGAGGTTCTTGTGTTCATCAAGGATTATCGTGCTTTGGTTTGAGGCGTGGTGATCTTCATCACGTTGCTTGCTGGATTTGTTTCCTCGTCTTCAGGTTACGCGGATTACTCCTGTGATTAGAAGTTTTTCTATTTGATTGTCTTGCGGTGAAAGATCGGGCAAAAACTATAGGATCATCACGTTGATCCTTATCATTGAGCCTCATGGGCATATATATAGGAGTACACTGATCTATTTAAAGTATAAGACAAGTTAGAACAAATTCTAGTCTATCTCGTTTTTTCTAATAATCACGATACTCAACACTGACTTCCCCAAGCAAATCATGGCCTGCCTAATTTATTTTTTAAACAGAGGCAAAATATTTGCTCTATATATTAAATAAGGAGAGAGAGTTTTACAAGGGGCCACAATAGCGACATGACAATTGCATGACAATTACTCACATGACATAATAAGTCCTAGTTTTTTAGCATCCACAGTAACTCAAAGCTTCGCTTCATTGACAATCATCTGCAGAAAATTCGATGATGGCGCACTCTTGTGGCAAACACTCGAGAGTTTTCTCGTTCCATATCATCCAAGAGACAACATGGTGAAGGAGGCCATTACACGCCTATTTGGGTTGTGCATTTCGGTTCATTTATCCTACCACTCAAAAACAGCTCCCACAAGGTGCTAGGCGGAGGGGTCCAAGTGATCTAGGCCAAGTATGTCGATGACCAAGCGCCAAAGCCTAATAGTATAGTGGTATTTGAAAAAAGATGTATATCCATTTCTGGCTTCTGTTTGCAGAGAGGGCAGAAACTACAATTCGCCCAACGGGCTGGTTAATTTTAAGGCTACTATGCATCTCAATATCGTCAACATTCAGTAAAAGCAGGCTTTTGGGCACCCGTGTGTTCTGCAGCAAAAAGGAGTCAAAACATATATCTGCTCAGAGAAGTTTCAGCCCCTACTGTCTCCATGCATTTTCGTGCATCACCATCACTTTATATCAAAAAATGCACAAAGCAAGAATTGTTATCTATACCGATTATAATAATTGTAGACTTGTAAAATACGCACTGGTTAACTAATCACCAGTGTTTGCCATGTGATTCATGTGGAAAATTAACAAGTTTGAGGCTTGTCATGTGGATACGAGTAGGTATCCGTATTTGTCTCTTGCATCAAGACTACGTGTTTCGTTGTTATGCAATAAGGATATGTTAGTGCATCTCCAAGGCCAACCCATAAACCTCTCGCAATTGTTCAGGCTAGGCTGTCCGGACCGTGAAAGCCGTCCAACGCGGACCTGAATCGGTCTGCGGAGTGATCCGGACATGATTTTTTTTCTTTCTGAAAACCGAAAACAAAAGTGGGGAAGGTTGCGGGAGTCTAGACCGATTTCAAGTCCGTTTCTGACCATCCTGACCCATTTAAAACCCTTCACCCCTCTCGTGTGTTTTTGGTCAGCGCCGCTCCAGAGCGCCAGCGCCCGCATTCATGCCCGTCTAGAGCGGACACGACCACTCATTGGCGCTGATATTGAAGCGGCGCGCCGGCCGAGAGAGCGCCGCCCACGCCACTTTCCGGCAGGCGACTGTCGTGCGTTCAAACGACGTCGACACGACGGCCGCCCATTCGTCCATCTGCCGCCCGCATTGATGACACGCCGTTGCCGAGGTGTCTCCTCCGGCGCACCCGTCTGCCCGTCTGCCGCCCACCGGTGCTATATAAACCGTCGCTTCGGCCCAAGCCACAGTCATCCCTCTCTATACCACTCCCCACCATGGATCCCTCCGCGGCCAAAGCTGTTTGGGACGGGCTGGCGTTGGAGTAGAAAGAAGGCCATGGCCGCCATGACGCCGACTGGCAGTCCGGTAGGCAGCCAGAGGACGTGCAAATGGAGGACGCCTCCAACGACGATCCAACACCACCCTCTTCTTCCTCCGCCGCACCCTCACCAGTGCATTGCACCCTGACCATCGGCGAGGCCCGTTCCCATTATATGGACATTGTGTGTGAGGAGCGGGAGGAGCAGTTTAGGGAGGCGCAGACCGACGCCAACTACAACCACAACCTCCTCCAGAAGCATCTACAGGCGGAGGAGCAGGTCACCGTCGGCAGGGCAGTCGCGCCGAACGCGGACCTGGCGGAGCAGGAGGCACTGCTCGAGTCCTACCGTTCCGCCCGCGAGATCCGCCTCGCCCGCTGGCAGTACCGACAACGGGTGGCGGAGGTGGCGGCCGTCGGCAAGGAGCAGGAGGACGACGCGGGCGAGGCATTGTTTGGCGACACAGACGACGAGGAGGCCGCGCCCCAGCGCCACGACCACGAAGAAGCCGGCACGTCTGCATGCGTTTCCGACAGCGAGGAAGAGTAGTGCACGGTATGTCGCCACCACTCGGGTCCCAAGAAGGCCACCACTTTTCCCCTTCTGTCGACGCCAAGCTTGGTGGGCTCAGCATCGACGACCAATTAGTCGCTTGGTGGCGATGTCGAGGCGGACAACTTCACTTCCAGGGGCTCCGGAGGCAGTGGTCACGGAGGCGGAACTGGAAAAGGGCAGTGGTCACGGACGCCGGCGATCATTTAGATTAGCCCGCCTAGCACCGCTTTCATGTATTTGTAATGAAACCCGTCATGTTTATATGAAAATCTGGTCATTTTATATGAAATCCGTCATGTTTGCACGAATTTCGTCCGGTTGGTTCGAGTTATTGTGAAAATGTATGCGGCTAGTGTTGGATGGATGCCTTCTACATCTATGTCCATGGATTGCCCCCTCACCCTGTCCGCGGATGGATGCGGAAGGTTTTTTGTAGGTTGCCGTTGGAGATGCTCTTAACATTTGCTTATACTCCATCCGTCCAAAATAATTGAAGTTCTAGCTTTGTCCCAAGTCAAGCTTGCCTAATTTTGATCAAATCTACAGAAAAATGTGATGATATCTGCAACACCAAATATATATGTCACTGAAATGTATTTCATAAAAAAGCTCATTAGACTAATTTGGTATTCTAGACGTTAGTATATATTTTCAACATACTTGGTCAAACTTAAATAAGTTTTATTTGAGACACTCCCAGAACTTCAAATTTTTGTGTGTGTGTGTGTGGGGGGGGGGGGGGGGGGGGGGGGAGGGGCACTTCTGATCTGTTCATCACCTGTCATGGTAGTACAAGGAACATCAGGAATAATAAAAATAATCCAGACATGTAGACCACCTACCGACGACTACAAGCACCAGAGCGAGCCGATGTATTCATCACCTGTCATGGTAGTACAAGGAACATTAGGAATAATAAAAAATAATCCAGACATGTAGACCACCTATTTAGCAATATACAATTATCAAAGATAAGACTAAGAGATAATCCATTGTACATAATTCTCTATTGTCTATTCTGAATTATGTGGCGGGCTTAAGATAAAACTTTCTTACCATCCATTATACATGCCATAATGTGTTGTGTATATGAACAACAATATTCCACGGTTTTCCCGCTCTTCATAATGGTTCTCTCTTTACTATTGGTATCTTTTTTTTGGAAAAGGAGGTTGACCTCCGGCGCCTCTGCATCAGTTGATGCATGCAGCCATATTATTAAAAAGTGTAACAAGGTCTTAAGTTCCAAGGAAGCTCATAAACCGAGCAAAAATTAAAAAAATAAATCTGTAAAACGCCACATCCGGCGATAATGCGCCACGTCCGGTGATAACGCCCCACATCCGGCGATAAAGAACAGGCTACGATGCCTATACACCTAGCCTATTATTAATTCACCATCCAAATCAACTGAAGATATCCCGTGCTACCGTCTCCCAGCGGTTGCACGCAATAGCCAAAATCTCCCTGTAGTCCGCATGAGTGAGTAATGACCACATACAGATCCAAGCTGTAGCTCTGTAGTTAATCTGCAAAAAATTAGTGAATTTTGTCCCATTAAAAATCATATCATTTCTAGTGTTCCATATATCTCAAAATAGTGCACATATCCCTATCTGAATATGTTTAGCTATGTGTGTGTCCACTTCATTAATCCACGTCCCAAATAACGTGTTTATGCTCATTGGGGGATGAACGTTAAAAGCTATATGAATTGATCGCCATAACAATTTTACAAGTGGACACTCGAGAAAAAGGTGTTTAATCGACTCATTTTGATCACAAAAACAACACATGGAGTTACCAACCCAATTCCTTTTCATCAAATTATTTTTGGTCAAAATGACTCCTTTGTGGACGAGCCACATAAAGATTTTGATGCGACACGGAATATTAATCTTCCATATGTGCAAAGACCTCGACAATGGCCCGAAATCAATTAAGTTCAAATACATGGATTTCACAGAGAAAATTCCATTCGTGGTTAACTTCCAGCTAATTGTATCTGCCTGGTTTGAAAGTTGAACATCCATCAACCTATGGACCAGGTGCAGTCAAGCATTCCAACGTCCCCCTACAAGGGATCTCCTAAATTGGATATTAAGTGGTACCGAGTTTAATACTGTTACGACATAATCCTCCTTATGTTTCACAATATTATAAAAGGAAAGGTATTGCAGATCGTCTCCCCTAGTCAGGTATCCTCCCAAAATCTAGTAGTGGTACCATTACCAATAGGAACTTCACCCGTTGGAAGAAAGTTACTTTTGTCCTCATTAACCCCTTCCAAAAGGGTGAGTCCGTTGGCCTTGCATTCACCTGGGCTAAAGTCTTAGAGTGTAGGTATTTATTTCGCAAGATTTGTACCCACATGCCCTCGGTCTTAATAGATAGTTTGTATAGCCATTTTCTAAGCAGACATCTATTCTTTGCCTCTAAATTTTCGATCCTTAACACACCTGGTCTTTTGGTCTACACATGATATCCCATCTAGCCAGTCTGTATTTGTTCTTGGCCTCATAGCTTTGCCAGAGGAATCGGGATTTGTGGAAATCTAGTCATTTCCGTACCCTACCGATACTTTAAAGAAAGATAAGAGGAACATCGGCAAACTCGTCAAAATTGAGTTAATCAAAACCAGCCGACCTCCATAAGACATTAGCTTGCCCTTTCAACAACTTAATTTTTTTCTTTCAAATATATCTTCTATACATTTCCATTCTTTGTTTGTTAAACGTCTATGATGAATTGGGATCCCTAGATAACTAAATGGTAAGAATCCCATTTCACAACCGAACAAGTTTCTCTAGTCGTCTTGTTCTTCTTTGGCTCTTCCAAAACAGAACATTTCGCTTTTATTGAAGTTGATTTTTAGCCTAGACAGTTGCTCAAAAAGGCATAAAATAAGCTTCATATTCCTAGCTTTTGCAAGATCGTGTTCCATGAATATAATAGTATCATCCGCTTATTATAGAACGGAGACGCCCCCCTCTCCAAGATGGGGGACGAGTCCTCCTACTTGGTCACTCTCTTTAGCCCGACTAATAAGTACTGCCAACATATCCGCTACAATGTTAACAGCACAGGAGACATGAAGTCCCCCTCTCGTAACCCCTTACGTGCCTGGAAATAATTGCCTGTGTCATCATTGACCTTTATCACGACACTGCCTTTCTGTATGAATGAATCCACCTGTGATCTCCAAGCTTCATTGAACCCCTTCATACGTAAGGCTTGCTGGAGGAAGGGCCATTTGACCTTATCATGCACTTTTTCAAAATCCTCTTTGAAGATAACACGTGCAACGTTTCATGTAGGACCACAACCCCTTATAGGATTTGTCGTCCTGTCATGAAGGCAGTTTGAGTTGGTTGCACAACCGAATGTGCTATCTGTGTCAACCTATTCGTGCCAACCTTTGTAAAATTCTTAAAGCTTACATTGAAAACACAGATCAGTCTAAATTGCTCAATGCGAATAGCTTCCACCGTCTTTGGCAACAACGTTATTGTTCTAAAATTAATACGAGACACATAGCCTGCAATTACCGGCCTTGTTGCACCCTTTCACCATCCGATCATGCAACCGTGAAAAATATTTGGATGCGACCGGCTCTCATCTAAAGATAAGAATTAATTAAATACTAGTATCTAAGTGACATTAGCACAAAAAAAGAAAAAAGAAAGAAAAATCTGCAAAGTTTCACATAAAATCAAATGGCACAGGAGTTAGACGGTACTACTTTGTTAATTTTTATGTCTATATCTATACCAATATAAAAAGACTCAGAGAGGCAGATCTAATTAACCTCGGACATCAAATCATGTCAATCCAACGACCTAGACTGCTTTAATGTCGAGCGCTCAACACGTTTAGCATGCAGTTAATTTCATGCCAAATATAGTGCTAATTACATAGTAACACATAAATAATATCATATTTAATATCCGCATGCACTTAATATACTTTCTGAATTAATGTGCATTGCACGTACACATTGACCAGTAGAAGACCCAAAAGGCAGATCCAACTGATCTTGGCCATTGAACTAAGTCAATCCAACGACCTAGACTGCTCGAATGACGAACGTTAAACGTATTTAACGTGCATTTAATATCATACCAAATATTGTAGTAATCACATAATCAACACACAAATAATAGCATAACTAATATCCACGTGCAATTAATATATTACGTAAATATTAACGTGTGTTGCACGTGCGTATTTACTATTAGATGAGAAATAGCATACTCCCCTTTCATCTATATAGGGCTTAATGTGTTTTTCAAGACCGCCTTTAAATATTGACAAGGTTAATAAGACATGAGATGTACAATACTTTAAAAATTATATCATTGGAAGCTCCTTTCATATATGAATTTGCACCAAGAAAAATCTACAGCTGCAAATCAGAGTGACACGTAGGACCAACCAAAGAAAAAAGAGAGAAGTATTTTCCGCAATGAGGGACGCGGCCAGACAGTCAAGATTCCGCTAAAACCATAAACAAAGTAGCTTCACTACCGATCGATCGACGGCCCTAGATTTCCGCTGCGATTAACAATGCCGCGCTGCTGGCACCTGAGTGGATCGTACGAGCTCCCCGACCAAGGCCGCGAGCGGGGTGGGGGCAGCTGCATAGAAATTGAAAAAGAGGGCAGCGAGAAACACGTACGAGGCCAGGGGAGACGAACCCCCCTTCCTTTCCATCCCCCCCTGCTTATAATACTCCCCCACCATCGCCACAACTTGCATGCGACGCCATGACGACTAATACTACCCCTGGCCTCCGGCTGGATGCACTGCATCCAGCCCTCCCTTTCCCCGCCTTCGTTCTTTTTCTTCCTGCTCTCATCTGCCTGTCTGCATCTCCCAGTCCATGAACCAGCGATCGTAGAAGTCCCGGTCGGTGCTGGAGCACTGCCGATGTGCATACCAAGCTTGATGCCCAGGAAAAGATGCTAGCTGATGTGCCATCGGTTTCACCAGGTAGACATACACATGCTTCGATTTTTACGTTGACATCTGCCTATGCATGTGATGGTATATCTATTTTTGTCGGTGTGTACGTACCTTGCTTACATACATACACACGGATCAGTAATTGCATGCTTGGATTGTACTACTCGGGGACTCACGGATGAATTAGTAATGAGTATATATTTGATTGCTATTTTTGTCCTACCTATATAGTTAGGGATTCTTTCCCAGATACTAGATGTAATTAGTAATGGTTGTGTTAGTTGGGAACTGGTCTTTGGGGTAATCATTTCGCCCTGTTTACTCGTAGGAAAATTTAGGGGCTGGCCGGGTCCCTTTTCTGAAAGAACAAGGAATGCCATTTTGTCTACTTTATGATGTTGTCCTCCCTTTTTCTATGGCTTTACAGAGTTTTCTTCTTGAAATGTAGTAAAACGGAACCTCTAGCGGTATACATACACGTAAAGCTTACGCAAGGAAAAGACTGGTTACTGAGTAGCTTGATTGCTTCACATGCTGATAAGATATCCTTTTTCGCAACAATCCACAGGATTTGTAGATTGCCAGATCTGATCTGATTCAGCGAGAATTCTGAGCTACCAAAGCTGCTTCGACTCAAAGCTCTACCACTGCCCTATCTTGCACTTTAAGAAGACTCGATCGTCACGGAAAGAGCAGAGAGAGGTATCAAATTCCATGCTAGCTCCTCATGTTCTTGAGCGCAAGAAATGAGTCTTCCGAGTCGGAGGACATCCAAGAATTGATCAACAGTGGCCTCAAGTGCAACGCATCCACGCCAGCCGACGACATGGAGAGCGGCAGAGGCGGGGCACGAGCTGCCGGAAGCACGTCGTCGTCATCGCCCCTGCCCATGGTTCTGCCGTCCGAGCAGAAAGCACGGTACAGCACGGAGGAGGATCCCAGTCGTTGCAGCTGCAGCGATAGCTTCTTCGGCAAGTACTTTTCATTCCTCCTGCTCATGTTCGTCACCGCGTCGCTGGTGATCCTCCCGCTCGTCCTGCCACCGCTGCCTCCGCCTCCGTCGATGCTGATGCTGGTGCCAGTGGCAATGCTGGTGATGCTCCTGGTGCTGGCGTTCATGCCGACGTCAGGCGGCCGCAGTGCGACGGGCCCGACTGCCTACCTGTAGATAACTAGTACGTCCTTTTCTTGTTTTTTCTTTTGGATTTGGTGATAGGGTAGTCATGGAATCAAGTTTATGCCCATCAGTTGAAGCCTAGAAGGTACCTGCTGCTTTTCCCCGTATACTAAATGAGTATTTATCATGGGATTTGTCCAGCTAAATGAGGCCTTTGGTCAGAACAACGCCGTGACTAATTTGCGCCTTCTTTATTAACTATGCTTTGCCATATTAACACGAAACATTGTAGTACAAGGAGATGAATTTACGTATTTTACCATGATAATTGATGTTGTCATTTTCAAAAGCCATTTAATTTCTTGAATACAGAGGGCTCACTATGGTTCGAGGCTTCCAGCACCTGATTGTGAAATTTTTATTATTTTTTAATATCAATAAGCCTTCGTTATTCTCACTTGTTTCTTGTGATACCAGGCAATAGCTTTCATGTATGTTTACAGCTGCTACATAAAACATGCACCCACTTGATAACATGCATCATTTGAAGATTTCAACATGCCACTGATCATGATTTTCTTGCATACCATCTAGGAATTTCTTTGCTTCAGCAACTTGTTTTCCCATGATCGTTCCTCCTGCGACAGTGTCAAGCATGTTCTTTGATAAAAGATTTAAAGTTTTATAAAAACATGAATAATTAACCATTCTTTCATGTCATGGTTAGTACAATTCTTAACAACTTCTTTAATACGTTCCCACATAAGCGCTAGTGGCTTCCGGTCTTCCTGCTTGAAACATGTAATATTAGCATGTAGATGCATGGTTTTGTAAGCAGAAAATAGGTAATGTTAGCCTTTCCTCTTAATTAAAAATGATTAAGCATAAATTTTACTGCATTGAGATCAATATCTTTTATGTAAGCTGTGTCAGAAAGCTCAGTAAAAGTATGTAGATGCACACCCGCGTCTTCTGAAGCAGATCCTCCAAACTGGTTTAGCTGAACCCTAGTAAGTAGGTTCGGTTTTATTTTTTTTAGAACGAAGGCTTGCGAAGAGCCCGGCTTTGAATTAACAAAGCCATCAACCGGCCAGGAAATACAAACACACACGCACACCCCACGACCAAACGATACAAGGGGACACTCTAGGAGGCTTACAACTCAACGGGTCGCACAAGCTCAAAAAAATTACAGGAAAACAAAGCTCGAAGCTTGTCCTAGCCGAAGACTACAGCCAAACAGCCATCTAGGGATGAGGCACACACGAGCATGACGAGGACCTGCTTGCAACAGAGTGTGGCAAGTGAGCCCGACCAACGCCCAAGTAGAAAGACAACACACATCCGCCGTCTCTCTCGCCGCAGAGGGACCCTTCCCTCTCGCCATGGCTCGCAAGGTGCCGTACCCGGTGATGAAGCTATGTACCTAGGGTAGGGTCATGGACCTGTCCAACTTACCCTCCCCAAGGACATCTCTACAAAGAATCAGAAACAGTCGAAGAGAAACCATCAACCACTCGACCGTGGAGATGCACTCACTTCGACCACCTTGAAGACACTCGACCACCAGAAGATGAGGAACCCTCCACTCTGCAATGGTCAGGACTTAAACCATAGCATTATGAGCATTTATGACGCTTTACTATAGACGTTACCAGTAACGCCTTTCCTTTATGAACATTGAATCCTGTGTAATGGAGGGGAGCTGGGGTCCTGCCGCACTTTATATAAGTCACCCCCTCCTCTGAGACAGGGGTTGGCATCTTTTGTAAACTCACACACACACACGTATAATCCAGTCAACCGCCTCAGAGCACCGAGACGTAGGGTTGTTACTTCCTCCGAGAAGGGCCTGAACTCGTAAAACTCGCGTGTACAACTTCTTCATAGCTAGGATCTTGCCTCCTCATACTTACCCCCCATTCTACTGTCAGTCTTAGATCCACGACAGTTGGCGCCCACCTTGTGGCAGGTGTCTTAGCGACTTATTGGAGAAGTTGCAATTTTTTCCGATCCCCATCACCATGATTCCAGGCAGAGGTTTGACTGAGGGCCGCGAGATCCGTCTCGGCGCGCTCGTGTTTGTCGCCGATGACTCCGCTTGGCTTCAGGAGGCACCACTCGACGTCGACGCGCTCCCCGCCCGCGGGGCGACGCACTTTCACGCGTGCGTCCGCGGCGTCCTCCTGCGGCAACCGTCGACCCAGTACCAGTCGACTCCAACGGCTTTCTCCCTCCCCGCGACCTGCCGGAGCAAGCGCACCGGCCGGTCGAGACTTCAACGGTGGGTGAAGCATGCGGTGGCCCGCCAGTCCGCCACCCCTCAAGTCGCGGCGATCGAGCCCGACGAGTCTCTCTACGGCCTGTTCGATCTGTCGACTGGCTCCGTAGAGACTGCATCCGAGTGCGGCAGCAACGACTCGGCAGCGGAAGTCCTGGTGGTCAATGGACCACGCGGCCCTCCTGGCTTCGATCGTGAAGACGGAGGTGACGGGAACGGAGGTCCGTCGCGCGTTCACGAGGAGTACCGCCCCGAGCCTCTCTCCTCGCAGCAGAGAGAAGAACTTCGTCGCCGAAACATGGATGCCCTGCTTACTCCTATAGTTGGAGATACACCCGAGACCCAGGCCTTGGAGCAGGCTCGCCTGGCCAATCTGGCTGAGCGCACTCGACTGGAGAACCTCCAGCGCGCACTCGACGATCACGCTCGTGAACGTGCTCCTGAGTCCAGCCGACGCCAGCTTTTTCCACCTCCGGCTCAGGTATACCGAACACCGATCCAAAACCTAGCAGCTGCTGCCCGAATAGCAGAGTCGATTCAACCTTCCCAGTCAGAAGCTGGCCGAGGTCTGGCGCAGATCAGGGCCTTGCTCCGGGCAGCAGGAGAGCAGAATACGGCCGTGTCTCAGTCGCGGGATAGGATCCATAGCAGATATGTGGTCGCAGATACGGTCCAGTCGGCCCATAGCCCGAGAGCGCCCCCGAGGCGTGAGGGACGTGGAGAGCGGCGTGATCAGTACAGAAACCAGGAGCAGTATGATCATCGAGCCGATCGCGATGGTCGCCGTCGAGTGCCCACGCCTCCTCCAAGGAGTGGGTCATACGTGCCGCGGCCACATGAAGACAGACGCCCTAACAGCGTCAGAAGAGGTATTCCAGTCGACCCCAGGGAGCCAGGCTTTGATGCGAGATCTATTCTCGTGCAGGGCTTGGTTGACAGAAACAGAGCTCACGGAGATGGCCATGACAGAGGCCCGCAAACCAGCAATAGGGTGCATGTCTCTGGCCCAGAGTGCTTCAGCAGAGCTATCAGAGCTGCAGTGATTCCCCCCAACTTCAGGTTGGCGACTGGAGTCAGTAAGTTCACCGGAGAGTCCAAGCCTGACACCTGGCTCGAAGACTACCGAGTGGCTGTCCAGATTGGTGGCGGCAATGATGAGGTGGCCATGAAACACCTTCCTCTGATGTTGGAGGGCTCGGCTAGAGCGTGGCTGAATCAGTTGGCACCTGGCAGCATCTATACTTGGGAAGATCTCGCCCGAGTGTTTGTTAGAACGTTTGAGGGAACTTGCAAACGGCCAGCAGGTTTGACAGAATTACAGTGTTGCGTCCAGAAACCGAATGAAACTTTGAGAGATTATATCCAGAGGTGGATCACCCTGCACCACATGGTGGAAGATGTGTCTGATCATCAGGCAATTTGTGCTTTCAAGGAAGGCGTCAAGTACCGGGAGTTGAATCTGAAATTCGGTCGGACAAGAAACATGACTCTGACTCGGATGATGGAAATTGCCACCAAGTATGCCAATGGTGAAGAGGAAGAGCGACTGTGGAGCGGCAAGCACAAAGCAGTCGCCCACGAAGCCGGAGGAGGAAACTCCAGTCGGAAGCAAAAACGCAAGGCCGAACCAGCTGCTCCGGGTGAGGCCTTGGCTGTGGTTCAAGGAAAGTTCAAGGGGAATCCCAAAGGGCCGTGGAACCCCAAGAAAGTAAAAGATCAAGATGGAAATGACGTGTTGGATCTACCGTGCCACATCCACACCAAAAAAGATGAAGAAGGTAATTTCATTTACCCAAAGCATACCACTCGACAGTGTCGGCTCCTGATCCAGCAGTTCCGAGAGAAACAACCCAAGGAAAAGGAGAAGGAGGCAGACAAGGCTGAGAGTGAAGGAGAAGATGATGATGGTTATCCTCATGTGAATTCCACTCTGATGATTTTTGCTGATGTTGAAAACAAGAGTCGATTGAAAGTCATCAACAGAGAAGTGAACATGGTCGCTCCGGCGACACCCAGTTACTTGAAATGGTCGCAGACTGCCATTATGTTCGACCAGTCTGATCATCCAGCGCACATCGCCACCCCTGGGAGGCAAGCGCTGGTGGTCGACCCGATGGTCAAAAGCACTCGACTGACAAAGGTCCTGATGGACGGTGGCAGTGGCTTGAACATTCTGTATGCAGAAACGTTGAAATGAATGGGCATTCCGATGTCCAGACTTAGTGAAAGCCATATGAGTTTCCATGGGGTCATCTCAGGCAAGAAGGCTGCGTCCCTCGGTCAGATTGCACTTGACGTGGTTTTCTGTGATGCCAAAAATTACCGCAAAGAAAAGTTGACGTTTGAAGTCGTGGATTTTCAGAGTGCGTATCATGCAATTCTGGGCAGGCCAGCTTATGCACGATTCATGGCTCGACCTTGTTACGTGTAGCTCAAACTGAAGATGCCTGGTCCCAGAGGAGTGATCACTGTCTCTGGTAATCGGAAAAAGGCGGAAGAGTGTTTCCAGAAGGGCTCAAAGATCGCCGATGCCCAGATGGCCGTGGTAGAATTGCAAGAATACCAGAAAAATGCAGACCCGAGTGACTTGCTGCGAGCCAAGAAGCCAGCCACAGATTCAACATTCCAGTCGTCTGGCGAGACGAAGTCTGTTCACATTCACCCGCCGGACCCCAATGCAGCTCCGACCCACATTTCGACCACACTCGACTCAAAATAGGAAGAAGCGCTCATCCAGTTCCTCCGTGAGAACTGGGACATCTTTGCATGGAAGCCTTCTGACATGCCAGGTGTTCCCAGGGGACTAGCTGAGCATCGTTTGTGAGTCGACCCGAAAGTGAAACCAGTCAAAGAGCATCTTCGACGGTCTGCCGTCCAGAAAAGAAAAGCAATCGGCAAAGAGGTGGCTCGGCTTTTGGCAGCTGAGTTTATCCGAGAGATTTACCACTCCGAGTGGTTAGCCAATGTTGTCATGGTCCCAAAGAAAGATGACTCACTCCGCATGTGCATCAATTTCAAGCATATCAATCGGGCCTGCCCGAAAGATCACTTCCCTCTCCCTCGCATCGATCAGATAGTCGATTCGACTGCTGGGTGTGAGTGTTTGTCCTTTTTGGATGCCTACTCCGGGTACCACCAGATCCGTTTGTACGGACCCGACAAAATAAAGACATCTTTTATCACCCCGTTTGGGTGCTTCTATTATGTCACAATGCCATTCGGCTTGAAGAATGCCAGAGCCACATTTATGCGGATGATTCAGAAGTGCCTGCTCACTCAGATCAGTCGGAATGTGGAAGCATACATGGATGACATTGTGGTCAAGTCACGTAAAGGTCCCGACCTGCTGCCCGACCTCGCTGAAACCTTTGCCAACCTCCGAAGGTATGATATCAAGCTCAATCCATCAAAGTGCACGTTTGGAGTTCCAGGCGGCAAGTTACTCGGTTTTCTTGTTTCTGAACGAGGAATCATTGCTAACCCAGAGAAAGTAGGCGCGCCCTGTGCGTGTGCATGATGTCCAGAAGCTCACGGGTTGCTTGGCCGCCCTAAGTCGATTCATTTCTCGCCTCGATGAAAAGGCGCTGCCTCTTTACCGACTGATGAAGAAATCAGATAATTTCGTTGGACTCCAAAAGCTGATACAGCATTCGCAGAGCTAAAAGCCCTGCTTTCCACCCAGCCGGTGCTTGCTGCTCCAGTCAGCAAAGAGCCTCTATTGCTTTATATAGCAGCCACTGGACAAGTCGTCAGTACAATACTTACGGTCGAGTGGGAAGAAGAAGGAAAAGCGTACAAAGTCCAACGCCCAGTTTATTATATTTCTGAAGTCTTGACCCTGTCAAAGTAGAGATATCCTCACTATCAGAAGCTTGTCTATGGAATTTACATGACCACGAAGAAGGTTGCACACTACTTCTCAGATCACTCTGTTACAGTCGTCTACAACGCTCCATTGTCAGAGATTCTGCACAACAGAGATGCAACTGGTCGAGTGGCAAAATGGGCGATTGAACTCCTTCCCTTGGATATCAAGTTTGAGGCAAAGAAAGCTATCAAGTCCCAAGCAATAGCAGTCCTCGCCGAGTGGATCGAACAGCAACTGCCGACTCAAGTTCACTCTGAGCACTGGACCATGTTCTTTGACGGATCCAAGATGTTGAACGGTTCTGGTGCTAGAGTAGTTCTGGTATCCCCCTAAGGAGACAAGCTCAGATATGTCCTCCAGATTCATTTTGATTCCTCCAACAATGAAGCAGAATATGAAGCACTCTTGTATGGGTTGCGCATGGCCATCTCACTCGGCGTCCGTCGCCTCATGGTCTATGGCGACTCAGATTTGGTAGTTAATCAAGTGATGAAGGAGTGGGACGTCAGAAGTCCAGCCATGACTGGTTACTGCAATGTGGTGAGAAAGCTTGAGAAGAAGTTCGAAGGGTTAGAACTCCACCACGTCCCCCCAATTGAAAAATCAAGCAGCCGATGAATTGGCAAAGATAGGTTCCAAGAGAGAAGCCATTCCCAGCAATGTGTTCTTGGAGCATATTCACACGCCGACAGTTCAGGAAGACCCTTTCACTGAAGAGCCCCCGCAACCCAAGAGCGCCACGGATCCGATTGAAGTCGAGGTCCTAGCTGTGGTCGACCTGATCATGGAGGTTCTGGCCGTTACCCCCGACTGGACGGTGCCCTACATTGCGTACATCCTCAGGAAAGAGCTCCCAGAGGATGAAGAAGAAGCTCGACAGATCGTTTGTCGATCCAAAGCTTTTACTGTGATAAGAGGGCAGCTGTTCAGGGAAAGTGTGACTGGAGTCGGTCAGAAGTGCATAACACCAGAAGAAGGTCGAATGATCCTCAATGACATCCACTCGGGGACCTGTGGTCACCATGCGTCCTCTTGGGCCATCGTGGCTAAAGCATACCGAGCTGGATTCTATTGGCCACAAGCAAATGAGATGGTGAAAGATATAGTCGACATATGTGAAGGATGTCAATTTTACTCGGATATGTCTCACAAGCCAGCGTCAGCCCTGAAGACCATCCCCCTCGTCTGGCCCTTCGCTGTTTGGGGACTGGATATGGTTGGACTGCTGAGAACCGGCAAAAGCGGCTTCACTCACGTGCTCATTGCAGTCGACAAGTTTACCAAATGGATCGAAGCCAAACCTATCAAGAACCTTGATGCTAGCACCGCTGTCAGTTTTATCAGGGAATTGACATTCAGATATGGAGTCCCACATAGCATCATCACGGACAACGAGTCGAACTTCGATTCCGATGAGTTTAGAGCTTTCTGCGCCTCTCAGGGCACTCGAGTCGACTATGCTTCTGTCGCTCACCCGCAGTCGAACAGACAAGCAGAAAGAGCCAATGGCCTAATTCTCAAAGGACCGAAACCCCGACTGATGCGTGATCTCAAACACGCAGCAGGTGCTTGGGTTGATGAACTTTCGTCAGTTCTGTGGGGCCTAAGGACAACTCCTAATCGGTCGACTGGAAGAACTCCTTTCTTCTTAGTTTATGGAGCCGAAGCTGTTCTGCCAAGTGACTTGCTCCACAATGCACCCCAAGTTGAACTCTTCTCCGAAGCGGAAGCAGAGCAGGCCCGACAAGATTCAGTCGATCTCCTAGAGGAGGAAAGAGAGATGGCCTTGATCCGCTCGACCATTTATCAGCAAGACTTGCGTCGATTCCACGCCAGGAATGTGAGGGGTCGGGCCTTTCAAGAAGGAGACTTGGTTCTTCGAGTGGATCAGCAGAAACCACACAAGCTCGCTCCAACTTGGGAAGGCCCCTTCATCGTCACCAAAGTTCTCCACAACGGAGCATATCATCTTTACAATATCAAGCATCAGAAAGACGAGCCACGGGCTTGGAACCCGGAGCTGCTCCGCCCCTTTTATACTTAAACACTCGCTCGAATAAAATGTAATAAGCAACACCTTTTGTAATTCGTTTATCAAAGACAAGAGCTTACGGTTCTCTCATTCGATTGTGTTGTTCTTATTTACTTTTGAAATCCCCCAGTGGGTGGGCTTAGTCGCGAATCCATTCCGCCTAAGTCCGAAAAAATCCTACCGAGTGGAGAGCAACCCTCCCACTCGGGGGCTTAGCTGCAGTCGAGCACTCGCCTAAGTTCTCTTACTAAGAGACTTAACGGCAGTCCAGCACTCGCTTAAGTTTGAAAAAATTCTACCTAGTGGAGAGCAACCCTCCCACTCGAGGGCTTAGCTGCAGTCGAGCACTCGCCTAAGTTCTCTTACTAAGAGACTTAACGACAGTTGAGCACTCGCCTAAGTTTGACAAAATCCCACCGAGTGGAGAGCAATCCTCCCACTCGGGGGCTTAGCTGCAGTCGAGCACTCGCCTAAGTTCTCTCACTAAGAGGCTTAACGGCAGTCCAGCACTCGCCTAAGTTTGAAAAAATCCCACCGAGTGGAGAGCAATCCTCCCACTCGGGGGGCTTAGCTGCAGTCGAGCACTCGCCTAAGTTCTCTCACTAAGAGACTTAACGGCAGTCCAGCACTCGTCTAAGTTTGAAAAAATCCCACCGAGTGGAGAGCAATCCTCCCACTCGGGGGCTTAGCTGCAGTCGAGCACTCGCCTAAGTTCTCTCACTAAGAGACTTAACGGCAGTCCAACACTCGCCTAAGTTTGAAAAAATCCCACCGAGTGGAGAGCAATCCTCCCACTCGGGGGCTTAGCTGCAGTCGAGCACTCGCCTAAATTCTCTCACTAAGAGACTTAACGACAGTCGAGCACTCGCCTAAGTTTGAAAAAATCCCACTGAGTGGAGAGCAATCCTCCCACTCAGGGGCTTAGCTGCAGTCGAGCACTCGCCTAAGTTCTCTCACTAAGAGGCTTAACGGTAGTCCAGCACTCGCCTAAGTTTGGAAAAATCCTACCGAGTGGAGAGCAATCCTCCCACTCGGGGGCTTAGCTGCAGTCCAGCACTCACCTAAGTTCTCTCACTAAGAGACTTAACGGCAGTCCAACACTCACCTAAGTTTGAAAAAATCCTACCGAGTGGAGAGCAATCGTTCCACTCGGGGGGGCTTAGCTGCAGTCGAGCACTCTCCTAAGTTCTCTCACTAAGAGGCTTAACGGCAGTCCAGCACTCGCCTAAGTTTGGAAAAATCCTACTGAGTGGAGAGCAATCCTCCCACTCGTGGGCTTAGTTGCAGTCGAGCACTCGCCTAAGTTCTTTCACTAAGAGACTTAACGACAGTCCAGCACTCGCCTAAGTTTGAAAAAATCCTACCGAGTGGAGAGCAATCCTCCCACTCGGGGGGCTTAGCTGCAGTCGAGCACTCGCCTAAGTTCTCTCACTAAGAGGCTTAACGGCAGTCCAGCACTCGCCTAAGTTTGAGACCCATCCCCATCCGCAAGGACGACGAGGTGCAAGTCGACTGCAACCTTCTCCTTCGGAGCCGCGGTGCAAATACAACATACGCTCCATCCCTATCCGCAAGGACGATGAGGTGCAGGTCAACTGCAACCTTCTCCTTCGGAGCCGCGGCACAAATACAACGTCCGCTCCATCCCTATCTGCAAGGACGACGAGGTGCAGGTCGACTGCAACCTTCTCCTTCAGAGCCGCGACACAAATACAACGTCCGCTCCATCCCTATCCACAAGGGCGACGAGGTGCAGTGAGCAAAGTCCATCCGGGGGCAAACACAAGCACATTTGGAGATAAACCAAATTCAAATAAATCCTAAAAGGTTCCAAGCAACAAATCAAAAGTACTCAGGCTCCAAGCCCGAAGGAGTTTAACGGTTACAGAAACCACTCGGCATTCCGAGGCAAATTTAAAGTGTATCCAAGTTTCATAAGATTGTTCACTCGGTCGGAGGAGGGTTGGCAGGCTCCACGAATGAGTCCAGATCGATCCCATCAGCGATCCGAGTGGCGGCAGCAATGAAAGTCTCCATGAAGGACTGGAAGTCATGCTTTTTGGTGTTATCAACTTTGATTGCAACCAGCTTGTCTTCACGAGCCTCCTTGCAATGGACTCGCACCAAGGACAGCGCCACATCAGCACCACACCGGGCGGAGGATTTCTTCCATTCTTGCACTCGGTCAGGGATCTCGTTCAGACGAGTCATCAGAGATTCCAGATCATTTTGAAGCGTCGCCCCTGGCCAAAGCGTCGAGTCGATTCGAGAGACAACCTCCTTCAGGTGTGCGAGGTAGCTTGTGGCGCTGGCGATACGGGACTCCAGTCGGAGCATGTTCATCGCAGTTTCGTCGCAGACTGGAGAAGCGATAGGGTCCAGACCCGTCTCGACCCTTCCAGTTTCTTCGTCGAAGTCTTGGCAGAGTTCTGCAGCCAAAAGCCAGTCCATCAACTGAGCAAGACCCAATTGCAAGCATCAACACAGTCGGATTAAAAGAAATACCTTCCAGCACGAGATAAAGCTTCTTGGCGAGGGTCCTCAGATAAGCTTCTGTGTCATTCCTCTTGCGGATCGCAGACTCCAACTTTTCATTCAGGACGACCTTGTCCTTCTTCAGGCTGGTCACTTCGCGGTTAGCTTCATTAAGACAAGATTTCAGTCTATTCACCTCTCCTTCAAGCGTTCCGACTGAAGCAAGCTTCTTGTCTGCAAGAGCAGTTTTGTCTTGGGCTGCTTTTTGCGCGGCGGCGAGGTCCGAGTCCTTCTTGTCCAGAGCCAACTTCATTTTCTCTGCAAAAGAAATAATCGAATCAAAGAAGAGATCAAAGAGATATATTGAAATTCAGTCGGCAATCAGTTACCTTCCATACCAGCGGCCTTGTCTTGAGCTTTTTTCAGATTTTGCTGAGCCAATTCCAAGTCTAAGTTGAGTTGCCTCTGCTTCTCTTCGAGTTCGGCAAACTTGGAGATAAGAGTACAAGACTTCTGCAGGGGGGCAAGAGACAGATCAATCGATAGGTTCGAAGGCAGTTTATTTCTGAGTGAATAAAACCTAAAGAAGGGGCAACAAGATGTTCAGACCCCAGTCGACTGCTAGCAGTCGACCGCGGTCTCGGGGACTACACCCAGTGGGTGCACTTGGCGTGCCCCCACCGGTTCTGATCCGACTCGACCGGCCCGCCGGAGTCGAGTGCAAGGAGTAAAAAAAAAGAGAGAGAAAGAACAATTGCGCCATCAAGAAAGAAGAACTCAGACCACAGTCGACTGCTAGCAGTCGACCACGGTCTCGGGGACTACACCCAGTGGGTGCACTTAGCATGCCCCCACCAGTTCTGGTCCCACTCGCCCATACCTAGTGGAAGAGCGAAACTACCAAAAACGACAGCGACACCCAGTGGATGCTCTAATTCGACGTGAACACCAGGAGATTGTGCAGAAGAAGATTTTTCGAGAACAAAAACAGTCGGAAAGTCTACTCACATGGACATTGGCCCGAAGGGCAGCACTAGCGTCGTAGGCAGCCTGACTGCTCTCGTGCACTATCTTCACCCGCTCCATCATCATATCAGCCTGTCGGATGGCTTCTGCAGCCGCTTCCGACTGGTTGTCTGGGACGGGGTAGCTGGTGAAAAAGTGTGCAGACGACCCAGGTGCGGCTGCTTGAAGCTCTGTGTTGTGGAGTTGGATAGTTGAAGGAACCACAGGCGCGGTCGACCGCGTGGGATGCCCACTCGGCAAGGGTGCAGCGAATGTCACAGTGGCCCTGCCCGCGTCTTCAGCTTGACGGACGGGAGGCGTTGCAGTTGGTTCTTGCCGAGTCACCCTGCCAGCTGTTACCTTCTTGCTCTTCCTAGGCTTAGGAGCCACATCTTCGTCGTCATCCGGAAGATCAATGATGTTAGGTGGAGCTGCGAGACAGAACATTCGACCCCAAGTGAACCACTCGACCCTAAAAGGATCAAGAATCAAAATCGCAAGAGTTTATACCTGGGTTGGAGGTTACTGCATCCTCCATTTCCTCGTCCCGGTACTGGTATGAAGAGGTCCCTGACGTAGCAGCACTGCAAAGGCCAGCATTCAATCGGTTACACCCAGTTAATCGAATCCACATAAAGGACAAGTCAGATGGTTACCCGGAGATAGTAGGAACGGTTACTTTGATCCTGGGCAAAGCTTTTGGCAGTTTGGAGGAGATGGCTTTCGACACTTTCGGCGCTGGGGGCGGCGCGACCTTAGATTGCTTTGGAGCCTTCTCAGTCGGCGTCGGGGAAGACATCCTGGGGCGCTTCGAGGACTGCCCGATTGGCGCAGCCACCAAGTCCGGAGCGCTTGCTGGGTCATGAGTGTGCTTGGACCTCCTCTCCCTGCGACGAGGCGAGTCGACTTCTTCCTCATCAGTCGATTCATCGCTCTCCTTGTCCTCCTCGGCTTCCGAATGCTCCTCGCCGCTCTCGCCCCCGCTCCCTTCTTCTTCAGCGCCCGGGTCCTGCACTCCGTTGGGCATCGAGTACATTTCAATGAGGGCCTGAAAGGATAACAATCAAAGGACATTCAGTCGATCACAAACGGGACATCACATGGTGAATCGGAAAGATACTTGATAAAACAGAAATATACCTGCTCCGGCTGGTGCGAGTTGTCGAATGGAATCACCCTCCTGGATCCCCGAGGGTTGTCTTTGTTGCCAGTGATTCCCCTCAACCAGTTCTCCAAGATATCCTTGCTAACCTCCTCCGGGTGGATCCGAGTGGTATCCTCGAGCCCAGAGTACATCCACATTGGATGATCGCGCGCCTGAAGAGGTTGGATGCGTCGACCGAGAAAGACCTCTAGCAGATCCATCCCGGTCACTCCGTCGCGGACAAGCTGGACGACCTGTTCAACCAGCTCCTTGACCTGCGCCTTCTCTTCTGGAACTACCTTCAGGGGAGCAGGCTTCTCCACTCGAGCCAAGGAAAAAGGAGGAAGTCCAGTCGACTTGCCAGGGGTTGGCTGATCCTTGCAGTAAAACCAAGTCGACTGCCAGCCCTGGACCGAGTCAGGAAGGATCATGGCTGGGAAAGTACTCTTGCTCCTCATCTGGATCCCCAGGCCACCGCACATCTGGATCACCCGCGTCCTCTCATCACTCGACTTGGCCTTTTTGACCGACTGGGAACGGCAAGTGAAGATGTGTTTGAAAAGCCCCCAGTGCGGTCGACAGCCCAAGAAGTTTTCACACATGGACACGAAAGCGGCCAGATAGACTATGGTGTTCGGAGTGAAATGGTGGAGCTGAGCCCCAAAGAAGTTCAAAAAACCCCGGAAGAAAGGGTGGGGAGGCAGTGAGAATCCCCGATCTATGTGGGTTGCGAGGAGGACACACTCACCCTCTCTAGGCTGCGGCTCGGTTTCATCCCCCGGGAGCCGAGCCGACTTGTGAGGGATCAATCCCCCCTCCACCAGGTCGTCGAGATCATCCTGCGTGATTGCCGAGCGGATCCAGTCGCCCTGGATCCAGCCCACCGGCAGGCCGGACCTCGACGAGGATTCGCCCTGGCTGGTCCGCTTGCCCCTCACCTTTGCGGTCACCTTGTTTGCGCGTTCCAGCGCCGCCGTCTTCTCCTTCCCCATGGTGACGGGTCAAGCTCGAACAGAGGTCCGACGACGAAGCGGAAGCGAGAGTGGCGGAGAGATCAGGGGAAAGAGAAGAGAGAATGGGAGCACGCGGAGCAGGGGCCTGGCCCGAGACCTTTTATAAGGCCTTTCACCGAGTGGCTGACTGGTGGACCCAAGAGATCTAAAAAAATCCCGCAACAGTCGCGCGCGCAGTACGTCGCAAAAAAGGTGGCGCGGGGATCGAGGAGACTTGCCCAATCTGCCCCGATAACTTCGGTTCCGCCCGTCTAGCGCACTTCCCAAAATTCGAATCCCGCGAGATCCGCGGAGAGCAGAACAACCTGTCAGACTGAAGACAAACACCCTCTACATCATCATTCGGAATTTTACCATGAAAGTTCACTCGACAACAACCAAGAATGGACCAAGGCGATTGAGAAAGGAGTCGACGCCGTCACCTCAACTCATTGTTCCAGACAAGGCATATTCATAGCACAAAGAGTGGGTCGGAAGTGTTCTCAACCCCTGATCCATTCGGGGGCTAATGATGAAGCTATGTACCTAGGGTAGGGTCATGGACCTGTCCAACTTACCCTCCCCAAGTACATCTCTACAAAGAATCAGAAACAGTCGAAGAGAAACCATCAACCACTCGACCGTGGAGATGCACTCACTCGACCACCTTGAAGACACTCGACCACCAGAAGATGAGGAACCCTCCACTCTGCAATGGTCAGGACTTAAACCATTGCATTATGAGCATTTATGACGCTTTACTGTAGACGTTACCAGTAACACCTTTCCTTTATGAACATTGAATCCTGTGTAACGGAGGGGAGCTGGGGTCCTGGCGCACTCTATATAAGCCACCCCCTCCTCTGAGATAGGGGTTGGCATCTTTTGTAAACTCACACATACACGTATAATCCAGTTGACCGCCTCAGGGCACCGAGACGTAGGGCTGTTACTTCCTCCGAGAAGGGCCTGAACTCGTAAAACTCGCGTGTACAACTTCTTCATAGCTAGGATCTTGCCTCCTCATACTTACCCCCCATTCTACTGTCAGTCTTAGATCCACGACACCCGGCGGACTTGAGAGACGCTCACCCTAGAGAAGGGGACGTGCCAGCTTCGAGACGTGGAGTAGCCACAGCACATCACCACTTGAACATTCGAGCACTCCGCGACTGCCGCATCGCCACAACCTAGAATGCCTGAGAGCTGCAGGAAAACCACCAGGTGCAGCTACTGAAGAAAGGCGACAGAGGCATCAAGTAAACCGATAGGCCACCGAGGAGCATTGCCAGGCAGCCGACGGGGACACCTACAGCCATGCCGAACCTCGTGACACCGCCGTCACCGGACCACCCAAGCTCCGACATATGAATCCCTCACCTGAACGCAACCCTCCCCAGGCGGCGCCCCCAAGGAAGACACGATGCATAGCGCGCCGTCGCCGCCCAATCCAAGCCGGATTTTGGGCTTTCACCCGGGAGGAGGAACAGGGGTGGAAAGGGGTAGGACCTCTGCAGCACCTCCAAGGAGGAGACGGCGTCGGGGACGTCGCTGCTGCCAGGCCGGCCAAGCCGGCCAACGGTTTCCCGCGGCCCAAAACCAGACCACCGGTCACCCACCCACATCATACTGGTGCTCGGATGGAGGCTGGCGAGCAGCGGCGGGGACGAGGGAGACATGGGAAAGGAGCCAACCTCAGATCTGACGAGGAGGGGAAGACCTCCGCGCCGCCGCCGCCACCCACCGTCGTCTCACCACCCGCGTGGTCGAGGCCGTCGGCCAGAGCACCCCGCGAATGACGCCGGCCGAGAAGGCGCCGCCACCTCGCCAAGAAGGGCCGCCGTCCCAGATCCGAGGTCCTCCTCGAGGAAACGAGCGACCGAGGCCTCGCCGCCACCATCACGGGAGGCTGCGCGAGCGGATCCGGAGGCTTTCTCAGGTGGTGGCGAGGGAGGCAGGGTGAGGGAGCAGCGGCGCGACGGGGGAACCCTAGTCGCCGCCCGAGTCACCCGAAGCGGACGACGCGGGGGCTGGGCGGGGGGGGGGGGGGGGGGGGGGGGGGGGATTCGTGTGTTTTATGTGGACGCAAAATGTATGAACTGATGATAGTAGGTTCGGTTTTATCTCATATTGGTCAGCTGCAATATCAGATTGTGCAATAGGTGCATGCATATAATCATCATTGAGTGTGGCGAACTTCCCAAGTTTAGTGGTAGCCAAAATACTATATTTTGGGTTTTCTTAACTTGCAAAAAGTAAATTAACAACAAAAGTAAACTAAAAATTAAAACAAAAATAAATAACAAGGACTCTAGTAACCTTACCAGGATAGCAAAATATTCCCTCGGCAATGGTGCCAAGAAAAGGGGTTGATTACCTTTGATCCTGTTTCGGAGAGTAAATTGCCGAAAACCACCACAATTATTGCCTCGGATAGTGCAAGAAACCACCGTTTTCATTAAAGTTTGCCGAAAACACTGATTTTGAGTAATTGTTTTCCAAAAGCACTAAAAACGATGGTTGACCATGTTTTGACACAAAAACTGACAGCGGGGCCCATTCGTTAGTGCCATGTGGCATGGGGTAACAGCCATCCGAGAGGGACGTTGGACCATTTGAATCAGCCGTCAGGTTGATGCGGGGTCCACCTGTTAGCATCTATAGCCCCCTTCCTCTCTCTCATGCATTTCATCCAGCATCTTGCATGCATCGCCAGACGCCACCATCGGTGACTTGGTATGAGCGCCAGCTGGTCGTAGCTCCTCAAGCCGCCAGTCGTGCTGGTGCTGACTGCTACTGGCCACGCAACGCTCATAGCTAGGCGCATGCAGGACATGGCGACTTGCACCATGTGGCAGGGCGCGCGGTGGCGGTGCAATGCAGCGACGACAAGCAGAGCTTGCACACGCAACAACCCGTGGTGCATGACCAGGATAGCTGAGGCGCGCATGGTGCCTGCTCATCGTTGGAGCATGGGTGCGCGCGGAGGAGTGATGACCCACAAGTATAGGGGATCAATCATAGTCCTTTCGATAAGTAAGAATGTCGAACCCAACGAGGAGCAGAAGGAAATGACAAGTGGTTTTTCAGCAAGGTAATTTTTGCAAGCACTAAAATTGTCAGTAACAGATAGTTTGTTAGCAAGATAATTTGTAACGAGCAAATAACGGTAACAGTAAGTAAAGTGCAGCAAGGTAGCTCAATCCTTTTGTAACAAAGAACAGACCAAAACAGTTTCTTATAATAGGCAAAGCGTTCTTGAGGGTACACGGGAATTTCATCTAGTCACTTTCATCATGTTGGTTCGATTCATGTTCGCTACTTTGATAATTTGATATGTGGGTGGACCAGTGCTTAGGTGCTGTTCTTACTTGAACAAACCTCCTACTTATGATTAACCCCCTCGCAAGCATATGCAACTGTGAGAAAAGTATTAAGATAAAAATCTAACCATAGCATTAAACTTTTGGATCCAAATCGACCCCTTACGAAGTAGCGCATAAACTAGGGTTTAAACTTTTGTCACTCTAGCAACCCATCATCTAATAACTACTCCACAATGCATCCCCTTAGGCCCAAATATGGTGAAGTGTCATGTAGTCAACGTTCACATGACACCACTAAGGGAATCACAACATATACATCATCAAAATATCGAACACATATCAAGTTCACATGATTACTTGCAACAAGATTTCTCCGTGACCTCAAGAACAAAGGTAACTACTCACAAATGATAATCATGCTCAAGATCAGAGGGACATTAAATAGCATAATGGATCTGAACATATAATATTCCACCAAATAAACCATATAGTAATCAACTACAAGATGTAATCAACACTACCAGTCACTGACATGTACTAATCTAAGGTTCCAGTATAAATATTGAACACAAGAGATGAACTAGGGATTGAGAGGAGATGGTGTTATTGAAGATGTTGATGGAGATTGCCCTCACCAAGATGAGAGGGTTGTTGGTGATTGATGTCTACTACACAACCTTCTTCTTGTAGACGTTGTTGAGCCTACAAGTGCAGAGGTTTGTAAGACAGTAGCAAATTTCCCTCAAGTGGATGACCTAAGGTTTATCAATCCGTGGGAGGCATAGGATGAATATGGTCTCTCTCAAGCAACCCTGCAACTAAATAACAAAGAGTCTCTTGTGTCCCCAACACACCCAATACAATGGTAAATTGTATAGGTGCACTAGTTCGGCGAAGAGATGGTGATACAAGTTCAATATGGATAGTAGATAATGGTTTTTGTAATCTGAAAATATAAAAACAGCAAGGTAGCAAGTGGTAAAAGTGAGCACAAATGGTATTGCAATGCTAGGAAATAAGGCCTAGGGTTCATACTTTCACTAGTGCAAGTTCTCTCAACAATAATAACATAATTGGATCATATAACTATCCCTCAACATGCAACAAAGAGTCACTCCAAAGTCACTAATAGCGGAGAACAAACAAAGAGATTATTGTAGGGTACGAAACCAACTCAAATTATCCTTTCTGACCGATATATTCAAGAGTCCGTAGTAAAATAACACGAAGCTATTCTTTCCGTTCAATCTATCATAGAGTTCATACTAGAATAACACCTTAAGACACAAATCAACCAAAACCCTAATGTCACCTAGATACTCCAATGTCACCTCAAGTATCTGTGGGTATGATTATACGATATGCATCACACAATCTCAGATTCATCTATTCAACCGACACAAAAAACTTCAAAGAGTACCCCAAAGTTTCTACCGGAGAGTCAAGACGAAAACGTGTGCCAACCCCTATGCATAAGTGAAAGCACAAGTGCTCCCTGGGTGGTTTTGGTAATTAATGTCAACATATCTCTTGTTGGACTAACACTTTTACCTAGTATGTTTCAGATAAGTTCAACAATGGAGTGGCATGGACTAGAGGATGTGAAACCCCTTCAAGATGCTAAGGACAAAGGATTGGCTCAAGCTTCAAGATCAAGACTCTACATTTTCTATTTTAGTGATCCAAGATCACATTGAGTCTATAGGAAAAGCCAATACTATCAAGAGGGGATGAGGTGTTGCTTAATGGCTTGCTTGCTTAAAGTGCTTAGTGATATGCTCCAAAACCCTCAACTACCTTCCCACATCCACATATGACCTAAACCAAAAGTCAAACTCGGCCCCACCGATTCTATCTATCCAGCGCCACCGAGTTTCAGATGTCATAGCCACTGCCACAAACCCTAGCAAATCGGGTCCACCGATAGGGATCTCGGTCTCACCGAGATGGGATTGTAATCTCTCTGTGTATGTCCATTACCAAAATCGCTCTCACCGAGTTTGAGCAATCGGTACTACCGAGATTACAATGCAAACCCTCTAGTTAGCTTATTACCAAAATCGGTCCCACCGAGTTTGTGTAATCGGTCTCACCGAGTTTGCCTGACCAACTCTCTGGTTAGCTTATTACCAAAATCGGTTCTACCGAGTTTGTGTAATCGGTCACACCGAGATTACGTTATGCCCTAACCCTAACCATATCGGTCCTACCGAGTTGCATCTCAGTCCCACCGAAAATCCTAACTGTCACTAAGTTTGCTGAATCGATCCGACCGAGTTTAACCATTCGGTCCCACCGAGTTTGGCAAATTGTGTGTAACGGTTAGATTTTGTGTGGAGGCTATATATACCCCTCCACCCACTCTTCATTCATGGAGATAGCCATCAGAACATACCTACACTTCCAATACACATTTTCTGAGAGAGAACCACCTACACTTGTGTTGAGGTCAAGATATTCCATTCCAACCATATGAATCTTGATCTCTAGCCTTTCCCAAGTTGCTTTCCACTCAAATCCTCTTTCCACCAAATCCAAATCCTGTGAGAGAGAGTTGAGTGTTGGGGAGACTATCATTTGAAGCACAAGAGCAAGGGTTCATCATCAACACACTATTTGTTACCTCTTGGAGAGTGGTGTCTCCTAGATTGGCTAGGTGTTACTTGGGAGCCTCCAACAAGATTGTGGAATTGAACCAAGGAGTTTGTAAGGGCAAGGAGATCGCCTACTTCGTGAAGACTACCGCTAGTGAGGCAAGTCCTTCGTGGGTGACGGCCGTGATGGAATAGACAAGGTTGCTTCTTCATGGACCCTTCGTGGGTGGAGCCCTCTGTGGACTCGCGCAACCGTTACCCTCCGTGGGTTGAAGTCTCCATCAACGTGGATGTACGATAGCACCACCTATCGGAACCACGACAAAAACATCCGTATCTCCAATTGCGTTTGAATACTCCAAACCCTTCTCTTTACATTCTTGCAAGTTGCATGCTTTACTTTCCGCTGCTCATATACTCATTGCATGCTTGCTTGATATGTATTGTGTTTGTTAAACTTGTTCTTAAACTCCACTTAAACTTAAGAATATTAAAAACTGCAACTTTTGACACTTAGTGTCTAATCACCCCCCCTCTAGACACCTTTTCTCGATCGTTTCAATTGGTATCAGAGCTTTGGTCTCCATTGCCTTGGTTTAAACACCATTGGAGGAAGATGGATGTGTCTACTTTGGGGAGTCTTAGACATAGAGTTCCTATTCTTGATGGAGAGTATTTTCATGAGTGGAAAAATGAAATGCTTGAGATTTTCAATGAATATCATTTGAACAAGTACATTACTAGCCCTTGTGCACCTCATGTTCATCCTTTGCACCCTACCCTAGATGAAGATATTGACATGATTCACAATCTTAGAACTGTTGAGCTCATCATTAGAGGCTTTCCTAGAAACTTGATTAGATGTTTGCCTACTCTCAAGTGTTCCTACACCATATGGAGATTTCTTGAGGAACGATTTCCAGATTATTCCTTGAAAAATTTAGACGAAATTCGCCATAAGTCTATTGCCTTGAGTAAGATGAACTCTAGTGATCCTAGCTTTGGTGATTGTCTATTTGAGCTTACCAATCTCATGCGTGCTAAAGGAAATGTTGGAATCATTAGCGATATCATATCTGAAGCTATTAGAATTCATAAAGGTAACCATTGTGATGATCATTTATCTAATGAATTACCCTCTCTAGGAATTGATCAATCACAAGATGATGTTGAACATGGATACTATGATGAAGATGATGATAGTGACTATGATCTTGATGATGCAATGAGGCATTTTGGTCTTATGGCAAATCTTCGCGGCTACATGGCTGGAGGAAAGGAATGGGTCCTTGATAGTGGATGTACTGATCATATGACCGGAGATAAAGATATGTTCCGTGAGCTTGCTAAAAACGACGGCCCTCAAAAATATGTCACTTTTGGTGATAATTCAAAGGGTAAGGTGGTTGGCCTTGGTAAGGTGGCCATCTCACATGATAGCTCCATACAAAATGTCATGCTCGTTGAATCCCTTGGATACAATTTACTTTCAGTTTCTAGACTTGCGGATTTCGGTTTCAATGTCTTATTCACTGAAGTAGATTGCCAAGTGTTTCGTAGAGACAATCATAAAATGGTCTTTACCGGTATACGTAGAGGAGATCTTTACATTGTTGATTTCACTAAAAAGGCTCAACCTAGAACTTGCTTAATTACCAAATCTTCTAAAGGCTGGTTGTGGCATAGAAGACTAGGTCATGTTGGTATGCGAAATCTTGATAAGCTTATTAAAGGTGATCATATCCTTGGAATAAAAGATGTCATATTTGACAAGGATAGACTTTGTAGTGCTTGTCAAGAAGGGAAACAAGTTGGAGGAAGTCACCACGCGAAGAACATCATGACCACAAGAAGACCACTCGAGCTACTTCACATGGATCTCTTTGGTCCAAATGCCTATAAGAGTCTCGGTGGTAACTCATTTGGTCTAGTCATAGTTGATGATTTTTCAAGATTTACGTGAGTGTTCTTTCTTGATGACAAATCGCAGGTCCAAAAGATCTTCAAAAACTTCGCTAGGAAGGCCCAAAATCAGTTTAACGTGAAGATCAAGAAGGTTCGGAGCGACAACGGAAGGGAGTTCAAGCTCGCAAATGTGGACACCTTTCTTGACGAAGAAGGGATTTCACACGAGTTCTCGGCTACGTACACACCTCAACAAAATGGAGTTGTTGAAAGGAAGAACCGGACTCTTATCGAGATGGCAAGAACGATGGTTGATGAGTACAAAATGCCAAAGAACTTTTGGGCGGAAGCGGTTGAGACAGCTTGTCATGCAACAAATCGCTTGCATCTTCACAAGCTACTCGGCAAGACGGCATACGGGCTCCTCACCGGTAACAAACCCCAAGTTGGATACTTTCCAGTATTCGGCTCAAAGTGCTACATTCTTGATAAGCATCGTCGTTCTAAATTTGCTCCTAAATCTCATGAAGGTTTCCTACTTGGTTATGGCTCAAACTCTCACACTTACCATGTCTACAACAATTTCACCCGAAAGGTTGAAGAGACGGTAGATGTGAAGTTTGATGAATCTAACGGCTCGCAAGTAGAGCAATTGCCAATTGATGTAGGAGACAAAGACCCTTCGGAAGCAATTCAAGACTTGTCCATTGGCAAGATTCGTCCAACGGAAGTGAAGGAGAGTACCTCGTCCGTCCAAGTGGAAGCTTCTACCTCACGACAAGGTGAACCAAGAGTTGATACGGAAGCATCCACAAGTGGGACACGCCAAGATGAAGAAAACGAGGAAGCGCACCAAGATGAACATCAACAACCTCCTTCTCCACCATGACAAGAGAACGACAACGTCAACAATAAGGAAGGCCAAGAAGAAGCACAAGATGAAGAGGATGTTCCACCCCGACCCAAGCAAAAGCTTTCACGAGTTCGAGCAAGAATTGCTAAGGATCATCCCGTCGAGCAAATCTACAATGATATCCAAACCGGGAGAATCACTCGCTCTAAAACTCGTTTAGCTAACTTTTGTGAACATTACTCATTCATCTCTAGCATTGAACCTATGAAGGTTGAAGAAGCATTGGAGGATCCGTACTGGATAAACACTATGCATGAAGAGCTACACAACTTTGAGAGAAATCAAGTGTGGACATTGGTCGAGAAGCCCGACAACAACCACAACATCATTGGTACCAAATGGGTGTTTCGCAACAAGCAAGATGAAGATGGACAAGTGGTTCGCAAAAAAGCACGTCTCGTCGCCCAAGGCTACACACAAGTTGAAGGTATGGACTATGGTGAGACATATGCTCCCGTTGCTAGACTTGAGTCCATTCGCATCTTACTTGCTTATGCTAATCACCACGATATCACCTTGTACGAAATGGACATTAAAAGTGCTTTTCTAAATGGCAAAATTGAGGAGGAAGTTTATGTTAAGCAACCTCCTGGCTTCGTCAATCCTAAGAAACCTAATCATGTTTACAAACTTCACAAAGCCCTTTATGGTCTTAAACAAGCTCCTAGAGCATGGTATAAATGCTTGACCAAGTTCCTTATTGAAAAAGACTTTGAAATTGGTAAAATTGATTCTACTCTTTTTACTAAAAGGGTTAATGGAGAACTATTTGTGTGCCAAATTTATGTTGATGATATCATATTTGGTTCAACTAACCCTCATTTTAGTGAGAAGTTTGGAAAGCTAATGTCGGAGAAGTTTGAGATGTCTATGATGAGTGAACTCAAATTCTTTCTCGGTTTGCAAATGAAGAAAACTAAGGAAGGTACCTTTGTATCTCAAACGAAGTACACCAATGACTTATTCAAGAAGTTCAATATGCAAGAATGCAAAGGTATGACTACACCCATGCCTACTAGTGGACATCTTGATTTGACCAAAGATGGTGAACCGGTTGATCAAAAGGTTTATCGCTCTATGATTGGTTCGTTGTTATATCTACGTGCCTCTCGTCCCGATATTATGCTAAGTGTGTGCATGTGTGCACGATATCAAGCTGCTCCTAAAGAGTGTCATCTTAAGGCTGTGAAAAGGATAGTGAGATACCTAATCCATACACCAAATTTTGGCATTTGGTATCCTAAGAGGTCCTCTTTTGATCTTGTTGGCTACTCTGATTCGGACTATGCCGGAGACAAGGTTGATAGAAAATCCACTTCGGGTACTTGTCAATTCCTTGGTAGATCTCTTGTGTCTTGGTCTTCCAAGAAACAAAACTCGGTATCCTTATCCACCGCCGAAGCGGAATACATTGCCGCTGGTTCATGTTGTGCTCACTTACTTTGGATGACCCAAACTCTTAAAGATTATGGGATATATGTGAAACATGCTCCATTGCTATGTGACAATGAAAGTGCTATTAAGATTGCTCACAATCCCGTGCAACATTCTCGAACTAAGCATATTGAAGTTCGTCATCATTTCATTCGAGATCATGTTGCAAAAGGGGACATTAACCTTAAGCATGTTCGCACCGATAAGCAATTGGCGGATATATTCACTAAACCACTTGATGAGAAAGTGTTTTGCAGGTTGAGAGGTGAATTGAACATCATTGATGCTTCAAACTTGGAGTAGGAACTCCATTTGATACATGCGGGGCATGAGCCTATGACTAATCCTCGATATTTCTATTCATATGTCTTGGATATATCTGTACCTTGGATGTTATCTAACCCGTGTAGGTACTTGGTTGAATCTAAATCTATGAGATTGCAACTCACTCACATCTTGAGCAATCTCTACATCACCAAGTCTCTACACAATGGTGGTTGAAGACAAGGAAGCATGAAACCATTCAAACATATCCTTTGGCAAATTCTATGTTGAGTCTCATGATTGTCATTTTGGATACACAAGTGCTCTTCCTTGCAAAGCTAACCCATGTAGGTAGATGAAATCAAACTCCAAGTGGTGCTCCCAACCCTTGATGAACTACATCAACCTTGAGCAACCCACACAAGTTCAACTACATGAGCAAGATCAACACCACCACCCAAGGTATGTTATTTCATCTTAGAGAAGCTTTACTCCAAGTCATGAGTCAAAGCAACTCGACAAGATGTGAATACATCAAAAGGCTTAAACGAAAAATGGTAACCCCATTTTGAGCTTAAACGATGAGTATGACCTATGATCAAGTGCTCTCACTTGACTCCTAAGTCAATATACTCTAACATAGGTGACTTTGTCGCTGACCATCTGTAGATGAAGTTCTCGTGTGTCTCTCCGTGCTTTTGTCTCTTGCATATTTGTTTCCCCTTTAAAAAAAACTTCATCTAGAACTTTTAGTTTCTTTTCTTTCCTTTTTGTTTTGCATTTTCTGCATCCAATTCATTGCAAATCTTTCAGTAAATTCCTTGCATATCCTTGTGAGATCTTACTTGTCTAGTGAGCTGAGGTGACAAGTGGTTTCACTCTAATGAACTCGGTCACACCGGTTTGTTCTCTTCGGCCCAACCGAAATCTTTCGGTGCAACCGAAGCACACAACTCGGAGTCACCGATTGCACCACAGGAAAACCAACTTGTCACTTATTCCTGATTTCTGTTTGCTCCAGCTCCACACAATGATTCTTGTCCTCTACCAGCATCATATTAGACATGCTGCTTTGCTCTGTGACTCGAGGACCAACCCATTTGTATCACATGTCCAGAAGAGCCCTTCTTGGAAATTGATGTCAAAGGGGGAGAGAGAGATCACATCAAAGCTTAATCCTTCCTATAGGGGGAGAAAGAGAGAATACTCAGGGGGAGAGAGTTTCTCAACTAGGAGAAAGTAATATCATCAAAGACCCCAGATGCTTGGTGTTCAAGAGGAGAGATGTCACATGTCTTTAAGAGGGGAAAGACATGTTTGGTTGCTTGCTTTAGCTCAAGCTCTGTTGTTTCCTTTTTTGTTGCTCTGATTTTCTGTTCCCTATCTTCTCCCAATATCCCATGCAGATTCAGGGGGAGCAAGACATCTAAGGGAAGGAAATCTCTGATTTTATTGCATATCTTTACCTTTGGGGACATGTCTATATCCAATGTGGTACTTAGTACTCACTCTACATGTCATCCCAGTCTTGGTTCTCTTGTGGTTTCTCTTGCTTGCTCTGGTCAGTAGGTGTATCTGGGTTATTTAACCTTGTTTGCGCAGGTTCATCCCATCCTAAGCCAACTCAAGACCACAAGGTAAGTATATGCATCAGTCATGTGAATGAGAATTTCTTGCTGATGTACATACTATTTGCAAGAAGGACTCATGAGCATGAAGGTACATTTCTCACATTCACATCATTTGCTCTGATGCATATAGCCAAGATACATGTAACACATTGCTTACTCTGTCATGTTTACGCATTCACATGCTCCTATATTCAATATTCACATGATTGCATACATGTAGGGGGAGCCTATGCATGTTACATGTCTTTCCAAAGCTTTACTTGCTATTCTCTATATCTTTATCTAAAGCTTTGATGTATGTTGTCATCAATTACCAAAAAGGGGGAGATTGAAAGCACAAGTGCTCCCTGGGTGGTTTTGGTAATTAATGTCAACATATCTCTTGTTGGACTAACACTTTTACCTAGTATGTTTCAGATAAGTTCAACAATGGAGTGGCATGGACTAGAGGATGTGGAACCCCTTCAAGATGCTAAGGACAAAGGATTGGCTCAAGCTTCAAGATCAAGACTCTACATTTTCTATTTTAGTGATCCAAGATCACATTGAGTCTATAGGAAAAGCCAATACTATCAAGAGGGGATGAGGTGTTGCTTAATGGCTTGCTTGCTCAAAGTGCTTAGTGATATGCTCCAAAACCCTCAACTACCTTCCCACATCCACATATGACCTAAACCAAAAGTCAAACTTGGCCCCACCGATTCTATCTATCCGGCGCCACCTAGTTTCACATGTCATAGCCACTGCCACAAACCCTAGCAAATCGGTTTCACCGATAGGGATCTCGGTCGCACCGAGATGGGATTGTAATCTCTCTGTGTATGTCCATTACCAAAATCGGTCTCACCGAGTTTGAGCAATCGGTACTACCAAGATTACAATGCAAACCCTCTGGTTAGCTTATTACCAAAATCGGTTCCACCGAGTTTGTGTAATCGGTCTCACCGAGTTTGCCTGACCAACTCTCTGGTTAGCTTATTACCAAAATCGGTCCCACCGAGTTTGTGTAATCGGTCACACCGAGATTACGTTATGCCCTAACCCTAACCATATCGGTCCTACCGAGTTGCATCTCAGTCCCACCGAAAATCCTAACGGTCACTAAGTTTGCTGAATCGGTCCGACCGAGTTTAACCATTCGGTCCCACCGAGTTTGGCAAATTGTGTGTAACGGTTAGATTTTGTGTGGAGGCTATATATACCCCTCCACCCACTCTTCATTCGTGGAGAGAGCCATCAGAACATACCTACACTTCCAATACACATTTTCTAAGAGAGAACCACCTACAGTTGTGTTGAGGTCAAGATATTCCATTCCAACCATATGAATCTTGATCTCTAGCTTTTCCCAAGTTGCTTTCCACTCAAATCCTCTTTCCACCAAATCCAAATCCTGTGAGAGAGAGTTGAGTGTTGGGGAGACTATCATTTTAAGCACAAGAGCAAGGGGTTCATAATCAACACACCATTTGTTACCTCTTGGAGAGTGGTGTCTCCTAGATTGGCTAGGTGTCACTTGGGAGCCTCCAACAAGATTGTGGAGTTGAACCAAGGAGTTTGTAAGGGCAAGGAGATCTCCTACTTCGTGAAGATCTACCGCTAGTGAGGCAAGTCCTTCGTGGGCAACAGCCATGATGGAATAGACAAGGTTGCTTCTTCGTGGGTGGAGCCCTTCGTGGACTCGCACAACCGTTACCCTCCATGGGTTGAAGTCTCCATCAACGTGGATGTACGATAGCACCACCTATCGGAACCACGACAAAAACATCCGTGTCTCCAATTGCGTTTGAATACTCCAAACCCTTCTCTTTACATTCTTGCAAGTTGCATGCTTTACTTTCCGCTGCTCATATACTCATTGCATGCTTGCTTGATATGTATTGTGTTTGTTAAACTTGTGCTTAAACTCCACTTAAACTTAAGGATATTAAAAACTGCAACGTTTGGCACTTAGTGTCTAATCACCCCCCTCTAGACACCTCTTCTCGATCCTTTCAACAAGTTCATGAGGTCACGGAACTCGCAAGTTGATCACCAGAACATACATCATGTGGATCACGTGATATCCCATTGTCACCACAGATAAGCACATGCAAGACATACATCAAGTGTTCTCAAATCCTTAAAGACTCACTTTGATAAGATAACTTCAAAGGGAAAACTCAATTCATCACAAGAGAGTAGAGGGGGAGAAACATCATAAGATCCAACTATAATAGCAAAGCTCGCGATACATCAAGATCGTGCCACCTCAAGAACACGAGAGAGAGAGACATCAAACACATACCTACTGGTACATACCCTCACTACTAGGGAAAAGCCTAGCAACAGCATGGGTTTTGGGCCTCTCAGTAGCGCGGGACCGGCGCTACTAATAAGGCGCTACAGCTAACGTATAGCAGTAGCGCCTGTTGTCCCACGCTACTGCTATACATGAATAGCTATCGCGCTCTTTAGAAAAGGGCGCTGCTGATATTATCTGCAGCGCTGTTTACTGGGAAGCGCTACTGCTAAATTTCCCCCTCACTACTACTAGCTTTATTAGTTTTTTCCCTGCATATTTGTTTTGTATTTGTTTTGTATTTGAATAGGCTTTATACAATAATCTTTAGCATATCATACACATACAAATGTAATCATAGCATATACATACAATTAGTCTCATCAAATCATGTCATCATCATAATCATCATCCAACACAAAGTGGTCTCTCGTCATCATCTCGAAAATAGCGATACAAGTCCCGATTACTTGCAAATACATCGTCATCCATCTAAACAATGATATACACGAGAAGAGCTATCACTTTGAGTACATGAGTTCGTATCCCTCTCTCGCATTAGCGTGAACCTAAACTAACTATTGCCTGTCACTCGGAAACCAGAAACCGGTACACCTAGGCTTGACACTTCGGCCACTTGTCGTATATATACTCCTGGCGTAGCACTTCTGCACCATCTATGATCTATGCACCTGCATCGTCACATGAGTCGATGATATGCAACATATATAGTTGAGCAACAGAAAGAGACAGACTTGGCAAAAATAGAAACAACATATCATAAGCATAAATAACAAAGTTCATCATACCCCAAAATGCCCTAACTAGAGTGATTTTCTCTAGTCGAGGAAGAGGATGGTTTAATTACATCACAAATAAAGTTTCACCGTGCATAACTCAAAGTTTTGTCATACAGAAAGTATGGACTAAATGGACACATTGTCATATATCGACAATCACTCCAACATGTCGTTCCATCCATCCAAGTCAGGGAGATAGTCCTCGAGCTTAGTGAAAGGGTTCATGTCGAGACGCTGAGAGGCTATCCATGTTCGGACGTCTTCCCACGACATTTGTCCTTCTCCGTAGAATATCCTTGTTTTTCTGACGACCTCCTTCATGATGATTTGGGCAAGTTCGCGCTGGATGTTATAGAACTTAGCTCGAAGTCGATGATCCTCGATATCTCCTATGTCCGTTGCCTCTTTGCTTTCGGTTCTACACCGGCTCTGCTCCCCGAGGTAGTGCCGGTCTCAGTCTCAGCGCCGGTCTCGATGCCGGTCTGAGTCTTAGCGCCGGTCTCAGTCTCAGCACCGGTCTGCGTGTCGGTCTCAGCCCCCAATGCCACCGGTGGGCCCCGCAACAACATCGGTTGATCGTTGGCAAGGCTAAAAAATTCGTCTGCCGCCCGGTAGACGTCGTTGCAATCACCAGAACCCTGTCCTTCATCGTTGCTAGCCATGTTTCCTATGATTAAATCTAGTTAATTAATTCTAGACCTAATAAAATGAATAATGACATAAAAAAAGGCCTATTGTTTTGCAGGAATGTTGACTCCTTCCTGGTGCGGCTAATCTCGGGCACTCGATATGTCCTAGTTTGTAGCACAAGTCATGCCGAAATTCACGGAAAATTTCGGCATGACCTTTGCTAAAAAGTGGACAAATCGAGAAGCTGAAATTTGCCGGAACAGAAATGAATCAACATTCCGGCGAAACATAGGCCACTCAGCATCATTCCCTGGAAACAACAAAGCCACTTGGGCACAATCGAACAACTTCAACGAAAAGATATAACATGAGCAAACACTATTGAGGAATTTGCATATAACATGGCCACTTCAATGAAAAGATATAATGAACAATAATGGAATATGCAAATGAACATCAATGACATATATCATATAAAAACACTCTTGTTTTTTGTTTACATAGCAACAATTAGTTTGACCAAGTTTTTGAAAAGAAAAACAATTCTGTTTTTTGTTTATAGCTAAATGCCATAGCTACTATTTTTTTATTTATAACTAAATACTTTTGTTTTTTGTCTAAAGCTAAAAGTCTAGGAACTCCATTTTCTCTAACCCTTCTGACCTCACCAAAATTTCCACAACAAGACCTTAGTACCTACACCCAATTTCTTCAAAAATATCCAGGTCCATAGTCCAAATAATTCAAAATTCATTTGAATGAAATTTTGAACAAATTCAGGTTCATAGTCCAAATATTTTTTATAGCTAAGTGTTTTTTTGTTTATAGCCTCTGTTAATTTAAATCTAAATGCTACTATTATTTATATACCCTCTATTAGTTTAAAGCTAAATGGAATTGCTGTTTAGGCATTTTCATAAAAATTGCCCTAGCTAATTTCCTAAAAAAATTGCTAATCATTTTTCCCTAAATGCTATAAAATGCCTACTGCCCTAAAAAAATCCAGGGTTCATATGAACACAGTATCAACATATATATGAATTGCCCTAGCAGAGAGAGAGAGGAGGGTAGGGGACAGGAGAGGCAGAGCCTTACGATCGGCGGCGAGGGCAGGCTCTGGCTCGGGCGGCGGTGAGCTCGAGGGAGGCGACGGTAAGGTCGACGATGGCCTCGGGAGGCGGCTGTGAGGTCGAGGGCGGCCTCGGGTGACGGCGGTGTGGTCGAAGGCGGCGGGCGGCGGCGGTGTGGTCGAAGGCAGCCTCGGGCGGTGGCGGTGTGGTCGAAGGTGGCAGGGCGACGGCGGCGATGGAGCAGTTGGGGGACAGGGGGCGGGAGTAGAGAGGGGGGAAAGGACTTAGCGAAATTTTGAGCCCGGGCTGCCGGGATTTGAGTCAAACTAGCAGTAGCGTGTTTTGCCGAAACGCGCTATAGCTAAGATAGATATAGAGTGTTCCAGAGAAACGCGCTACAGCTATTCCTTTCTGTTTTATTTTTCTTTTTCTTTTCTTTTCTTTACATTTTCTTTTTTTTCATTTCTTCCTTTTCTATTTCTTTCATTTTCATTTAATTTTCTACTTATTTGTCTATTTATTTTCTTTTTCATAGCAGTAGCGCTCTACAGCATAAACGCGCTGCTACAAAGTTTTTAGCAGTAGCGTGCTTCTGGGTGAACCACTACTACTATTCCTAGCCTACCGGCATTAGTGAGGGAATTTTAGTAGTATTGCTTTTCTGTGGAGACGCGCTACTGCTGAAACAATGGTTGTAGCGTGGTTTTGTAACAAGCGCTACTACTAAGTAGCGCTAGCGCCGAGTTTTGACCAACGCTACTGCTATACCTCTGTGTATAAGGTTTTCCCTAGTAGTGCCTCAGCCCCGAAGGAGAACTACTCCCTCCTCGTCATGGAGAGCACCGGGATGATGAAGATGGCCACCGGAGAGGGATTCCCCCCTCTGGCAGGGTGCCGAAACGGGTCTAGATTGGTTTTCGGTGGCTACAGAGGCTTCTGGCGGCGGAACTCCTGATCTAGGTTTCTTTCTGGAACTTTCAGTATATATAATAGGTTTTGGCATCGAGAACAAGTTAGGGGGGGGTCTCTGGGCTGTCCACGAGGCAGGGAGGCGTGCCCAGGGGGGTGGGCACCCCCCACCCTCGTGGGCAGCCCGGGAATCTTTTGGTCCATCTTCGATGCTCCATGGGCTTCTTCTGGTCCAAAAATAAGTTCCGTGAAGTTTCAGGTCAATTGGACTCCGTTTGATTTTCCTTTTCTGTGATACTCTAAAACAAGGAAAACAGAAACTGACACTGTGCTCTAGGTTAATAGGTTAGTCCCAAAAATCATATAAAATAGCATATAAAACATCCAAGGTTGATAATATAATGACATGGAACAATCAAAAATTATAGATACGTTGGAGACGTATCAAGCATCCCCAAGCTTAATTCCCGCTCATCCTCGAGTAGGTAAATGATAAAAACAGAATTTTTGATGTGGAATGCTACCTAACATATTCATCAAGTAATTCTATTTATTGTGGCAAGAATATTCAGATCCATAAGATTCAAGACAAAAGTTTAATATTGACATAAAAATAATAATACTTCAAGCATACTAACAAAGCAATTATGTCTTCTCAAAGTAACATGGCCGAAGAAAGCTATCCCTACAAAATCATATAGTCTGGCTATGCTCTATCTTCATCACACAAAATATTTAAATCATGCACAACCCCGATGACAAGCCAAGCAATTGTTTCATACTTTTGGTGTTCTAAATTTTTTTCAATCTTCACGCAATACATGAGCATGAGCCATGGGCATAGCACTATAGGTGGAATAGAATGGTGGTTGTGGAGAAGACAAAAAGGAGAAGATAGTCTCACGTCAACTAGGCGTATCAACGGTCTATGGAGATGCCCATCAATGGATATCAATGTGAGTGAGTAGGGATTGCCATGCAACGGATGCACTAGAGATATAAGTGTATGAAAGCTCAACAAAAGAAACTAGTGGGTGTGCATCCAACTCGCTTGCTCACGAAGACCTAGGGCATTTTGAGGAAGCCCATCATTGGAATATACAAGCCAAGTTCTATAATGAAAGATTCCCACTAGTATATGAAAGTGACAACATAGGAGACTCTCTATCATGAAGATCATGGTGCTACTTTGAAGCACAAGTGTGGTAAAAGGATAGTAGCATTGCCCCTTCTCTCTTTTTCTCTCATTTTTTTTTCATTTTTTCCTTTTTTTATTTGGGCCTTTTTTGGCCTCCTCTTTTTTTCTCTTTATTTTTTTATTTTTTCGTCCGGAGTCTCATCCCGACTTGTGGTGGAATCATAGTCTCCATCATCCTTTCCTCACTGGGACAATGCTCTAATAATGAAGATCATCACACTTTTATTTACTTACAACTCAAGAATTACAACTCGATACTTAGAACAAAATATGACTCTATATGAATGCCTCCGGCGGTGTACCGAGATGTGCAATGAATCATGAGTGACATGTATGAAAGATTTATGAACGGTGGCTTTGCCACAAATACGATGTCAACTACATGATCATGCAAAGCAATATGACAATGATGGAGTGTGTCATAATAAACGGAACGATGGAAAGTTGCATGGCAATATATCTCGGAATGGCTATGGAAATGCCATAATAGGTTGGTATGGTGGCTGTTTTGAGGAAGGTAAATGGTGGGTTTATGGTACCGGCGAAAATTGCGCGGTACTAGAGAGGCTAGCAATGGTGGAAGGGTGAGAGTGCGTATAATCCATGGACTCAACATTAGTCATAAAGAACTCACATACTTATTGCAAAAATCTATTAGTTATCGAAACAAAGTACTACATGCATGCTCCTAGGGGGGTAGATTGGTAGGAAAATACCATCGCTCGTCCCCGACCGCCACTCATAAGGAAGACAATTAATAAATAAATCATGCTCCGACTTCATCACATAACGGTTCACCATACGTGGATGCTACGGGACTCAAAAACTTTAACACAAGTATTTCTCAAATTCACAACTACTCAACTAGCATGACTCTAATATCACCATCTCCATATCTCAAAACAATCATCAAGTATCAAACTTCTCATAGTATTCAATGCACTCTATATGAAAGTTTTTATTATACCCATCTTGGATGCCTATCATATTAGCACTAATTTCATAACCAAAGAAAATTACCATGCTGTTTAGGACTCTCAAAATAATATAAGTGAAGCATGAAATATCAATAATTTCTATAAAATAAAACCACTGCCATGCTCTAAAAGGATATAAGTGAAGCACTAGAGAAAATGACAAACTACTCCGAAAGATATAAGTGAAGATCAATGATTTCTATGAAATAAAACCACTGCCGTGCTCGAACAATTATGCTAATATGTGAAGACTCTCTAACATTTAATAATTTCAGATCTTGGTATTTTATCCAAACAGCAAGCAAAACAAAAGAAAATAAAATGACGCTCCAAGAAAAACACATATCATGTGGTGAATAAAAATATAGCTCCAAGTGAAGTTACCGATGAACAAAGACGAAAGAGGGGATGCCTTCCGGGGCATCCCCAAGCTTAGGCTCTTGGTTGTCCTTTAATATTACCTTGGGGTGCCTTGGGAATCCCCAATTTTAGGCTCTTGCCACTCCTTATCCCATAGTCCATCGAATCTTTACCCAAAACTTGAAAACTTCACAACACAAAACTTAACAGAAAACTCGTAAGCTCCGTTAGTATAAGAAAATAAATCACCACTTAGGTGCTGTTGTGAACTCATTCTAAATTCATATTGGTGTAATATCTACTGTATTCCAACTCATCTATGGTTCATACCCTCCGATACTACTCATAGATTCATCTGAATAAGCAAACAACACATAGAAAAACAGAATCTGTCAAAAACAGAACAATCTATAGTAATCTGGATCAAACGTATACTTCTGGAACCCAAAAAATTCAAAAATAAATTTCTGGGCTCGAGTAATTTATCTATTAATCATCTGCAAAAATAATCAACTAAGTATCACTCTCCAGTAAAACATAGCAGCAAATTTCGTGAGCGCTAAAGTTTCTGTTTTTTACAGCAAGATCACAAAGACTTTCCCCAAGTCTTCACAAAGGTTATACTTGGCACAAACACTAATTAAAACATAAAAACTCAATCATAACATAGGATAGATAAATTATTTATTTCTAAACAGTAACAAAAATCAAGGAACAAAAATAAAATTGGGTTGCCTCCCAACAAGCGCTATCGTTTAACGCTCCTAGCTAGGCATCATGATTTCAATGATGCTCACATAAAAGATAAGAATTGAAATATAAAGAGAGCATCATGAAGAATATGACTAGCACATTAAGTCTAACCCACTTCCTATGCATAGGTATTTTGTGAGCAAACAACTTATGGGAACAATAATCAACTAGCATAGGAAGGCAAAACAAGCATAACTTCAAAACCTTAAGCACATAGAGAGGAAACTTGATATTATTGCAATTCCTACAAGCATATATTCCTCCCTCATAATAATTTTCAGTAGCTTCATGAATGAATTCAACAATATAACTATCACATAAAGCATTCTTTTCATGATCTATAAGCATAGAAATTTTATTACTCTCCGCATAAGCAAAATTCTTCTCATTCGGAATAGTGGGAGTATCATAAGAAACTCGAATACTATAAATTGTTTCCATATTAAAAGAGTAATGTTAAGAAAAGGGGTAATTATAATCATGACAAGGTTTATAAATATAATCATCACTACTTTTTATAGCATAAGTATCATCACAATAATCATCATAAGTAGCAACTTTGTTCTCATCATAATCGATTGAAACCTCTTCCGGGATAGTGGAATCATTACTAAATAAAGTCATGACCTCCCCAAATCCACTTTCATAATTATCACAATAAGATTCAACACCCTCCAAAATAGTGGGATCATTACTTCCTAAAGTTTACACTCTTCCAAATCCACTTTCATCAATATAATCATCATAAGTAGGGGGCAAACTATCATCATAATAAATTTGCATATCAAAACTTGGGAGACTACAAATATCATCTTCATTAAACATAGCATCCCCAAGCTTGGGACAAACATTAATTGCAGCAAATATATTTTCAAACTTGTCATTCTCATCAAACATAGCATCCCCAAGCTTGGGCCTTTTCATATCATAAGCATAATCACTCTCATCATTAATAGTATGGATAGCACCAATAGTATAGCAATTATCATCATCACAATGAGTAATAGGAGCAACATAATTTGGGAGGGATACTTTTCTACCTTTGCTTCTCCGTCTTTTCTTTTTCTTCCTCACATTATGTGTGGGTTCAATCCTCTTTTTGGAGCTCCTTATTAACGAGATTGGTTGAATAGAAGGCTCCTCCTCGTTACCTGATTCATCATAAGAAATAATAGGAGGATATTGGGAAGCCTCTCCCCTTTCACTAGTATTCTCTTCATCCTCTATTTGTTTTATTTTCTTTATGTAATTGGCAATATAAGGATTTTCAATGCAATTCACCGCACAATACATAAAAATTTCTTCTAGATCAATATCGAGGAATTTCTCAAGGTTATATTCTGGAATATGCTTAGTTATACGTTTCATTTCTTCATAACCCAAAAGCAAAGTTCATTATGATGTGTAAGGGAAATCAAATCATCACAATTTTTGGACATGATACGATCATGGAACAATTTGCATCAGAGATTTAAATGACCATGTTCATTGCAAAGTTCACAAGTATGGTGAAGAAATTTTAAATTTTCAGCACAAACATCTAGCCTCTCTTGAAACCACTTAGTTTCCAAATACTTATTCCTCTTGCAAAATCTATCTTCCCTATTTGGTGTGTACTTGCAAACTCTATGCACTCCACAAAAGTTGACATGCTTATAAGAGACATTTTCATCATGACTAGTGCAATCATCATTAGTATTATGGATATTCAAGGAGTTCATACTAACAACATTGCAATCATGCTCATTATTCAAAGATTTAGTGCCAAACATTTTAGAGACTTCTTCTTCTAGCATTTGAGCACAATTTTCCTTTCCACCATTCTCATGAAAGATATTAAAAAGATGAAGCATATGAGGCAAACTCAATTCCATCTTTTTGTAGTTTTCTTTTATAGACTAAACTAGTGATAAAACAAGAAACTAAAAGATTCGATTACAAGATCTAAAGATATACCTTCAAGCGCTAACCTCCCCCGCAACGGCGCCAGAAAAGAGCTTGATGTCTACTACACAACCTTCTTCTTGTAGACTTCGTTGGGCCTCCAAGTGCAGAGGTTTGTAGGACCTAGCAAATTTCCCTCAAGTGGATGACCTAAGGTTTATCAATCCGTGGGAGGCGTAGGATGAAGATGGTCTCTCTCAAGCAACCCCGCAACCAAATAACAAAGAGTCTCTTGTGTCCCCAACACACCCAATACAATGGTAAATTGTATAGGTGCACTAGTTCGGCGAAGAGATGGTGATACAAGTGCAATATGGATAGTAGATAATGGTTTTTGTAATCTGAAAATATAAAAACAGCAAGGTAGCAAGTGGTAAAAGTGAGCACAAACGGTATTGCAATGCTAGGAAACAAGGCCTAGGGTTCATACTTTCACTAGTGCAAGTTCTCTCAACAATAATAACATAATTGGATCGTATAACTATCCCTCAACATGCAACAAAGAGTCACTCCAAAGTCACTAATAGCGGAGAACAAATGAAGAGATTATTGTAGCGTACGAAACCACCTCAAATTATCCTTTCTGATCGATCTATTCAAGAGTCCGTAGTAAAATAACACGAAGCTATTCTTTCCGTTCAATCTATCATAGAGTTCGTACTAGAATAACACCTTAAGACACAAATCAACCAAAACCCTAATGTCACCTAGATACTCCAATGCCACCTCAACTATCCATGGGTATGATTATACGATATGTGTAGCGACCCGACCTCAAATGGTCAAGTCTCTATGCTTCAGTGTCATCCCTGGATCGGTAATGCTGACACACACAGTACTCGAAGGATTTATAACAGAGTAGCAATCACACACTTATTACATCGAATGTCTCCGAAGAGAACTTATTACACGAATATGGCTTAAGGCCATCTAATGCGATAACAGCAGAAGGCTCAGAAGATAAGATGAGTCCATCAACTCCAACGGCATAGCTGAGCTGCACGGCAACGACCTAACGAATCTTACTCCTCATCTAAAAAGTCTGCAACATAATACGTTGCAGCCCGAAAACGGGTCAGCACATGGAATATGCTGGCAATATAACACAGTAGAGCAGAAACGGAATAATGCTATCACTACATGCATATTTGGCTGGTGGAAAGCTCTATGGTTATAGTTTTGCGAAAAGCCAATTTTTTCCTACAACAAAGGAATATATTTTAATTTAACTATCATGGTGGTTGAAACATCATTGAGAAGGTAACCCCAACTCAATCCCAATTAAAGTGATTAACAACCCAACAGTATTAATTAAACATGGTGAGATACATGTGATAACCCAAGTACTAGATACTCAAGAATTGTCCATAACCGAGGACACGGCTAACCATGATTAGATTGTACACTCTGCAGAGGTTTGTGCACTTTTCCCCACAAGACTCGATCGCCTCCGTTGGATTTCTCGCACTACATGGTGTTTGAGAAACGGATGACCGAGACACAGTCTTTCGGGAACGTTAACTCTCTACTCCTGGTAGACCATACCGAACCTACAAAAACCCACTACCTGCTGATCTACCTCTTCAAGAGCTTCACGTAACTTACTCAACTATGCTAGAGCCCATAATAGCTTGTGGCTGCACACAGAAGTTTCTAGCATGAATCATCTCAGTTCCCTTTGAGACTGGGTGGCGGTCCATAGGAAGATCTCACGGGTACCCCAGGATTTCCAAAAAAACAGACAACACTGGGTTCCCCAGGTGCCTCAATCCACCCAATTGTTTGATTAAGTTGCCACCTTAAGTTGAACCATTAATTAACAATCTCACATCTGACATGAATTTCACTCAAACCCAAACCACGTCTATGAGCATAACATAGCAATATAAGCAATACGTAGAAGTAACTCCCATGGGTTTGAATATAACAGGGCAATAGGTTCTACCTCAGCAACTACTTCCCAACCCACAAGTTAATGATATCCTAATCATGCAATGTTTGAGGATTGGAACTAATGCATAAATACTGGGTAATAATGGGATATGATCAAAGTGTTACTTGCCTTGCTAACGATCCACGAATCCTAGAGACTCGTAGTAACACGCTTCGCACTCCGGGAATTCTATCGCAAGCAAACAATAACATACATAAGTAACAAGCAATGATGCACAAACAAAACTCAAATAAGAGAGGTTGACCAAAAAGTTCAACTTAAGAACTCCGGTACGCCAAAAAGAATCAAATCAAACGGAGCAACGAAAGTCAAACGGCGAAAGAAAGAAGCTTCGTTTACTAATCTGAAACTAGGCCAAATTTTACAGTAACAAAAACTTGTTTGATTTGATTAAACGGAAAGAGGATTTTGAGACGAAACTCCAGGTGCTTGAATCGCCTGATTCCGATAAACGAGCGAGAAGAAAAACAGAAATTAAGATCGGTCCGAAATCGCGATCAGAAAAATCACGGAATAAAACCGAGAAAAAGAAAAACGACGAACAGATTAACGAACGAACGTTCGTTATCTGGATCTAAATGAAGAACGCGTTCGTTAAAACGAACGAACGAGCGAACGCTCGCTAAATAAATAAACCAGAGAAAAACGAATCTATTAAAAAAAATGAAAACTAGGGTTTCTAAAAAAACCCGAACGGTTTTTCTTTAGAAAACCGGGGTGGTGCGGCGGCTACCTTGGCTCGGCTCCGGCGGGGCTCCGGTGCGGTGACGGGGCGGCGTGGGGTGGCGGGGCTGCGGTGGCGGCGTGGGGTGGCGAGGCTGCGGCGGCGGCGGTTCCTGGCGGCGGCGCGGGCGGCTGCAGGCGGCGGGGCGAGGGGCTGCGGGCGGCGGCGACTTGGGCTCCAGGGGGGCGGCGGCGGTTATTTAAAGGGGAGGGGGGGCGGCGGCTGCTTGGGGGAGGGGGCAAGGCAGCGGGGGCGACGGGGAGTCCGGCTCGGACTTGGAGTCCGGGTCGGCGGCGGCGGCACGCGCGCGGGAGGCGGTGGTGGCTCGGGCCGGCCTGGCTCGGCTGGGCCTTAGGCCCAGTCGGGCGCGAGTTTTTTTTTAAATAATTCCGCCGACAGAAGAAAAATCCTAGAAAAATAAATAAAAATCTAAAAATGCCAAAACAAATTTTCGCCGTCTAAATAAAATATTTAGGACGAGGTGAACATTTTCTTGGCCCTAAAATGCAATTTTGAAAACGTGCAATTTTTCTAATGCAAATAAAATCCGAATAAAACCAAATAAAATCCAATAAATGATTTTAATATTTTTCCTCCAATATTTCAATTATTTCGGAGAAGTCATATTATCTCCACTCATTTGATTTAATATGAAATATTTCGGAGAGAAAAATTATTAAAATCAAAATCCTCGTTTCATTATTTGATAAAAATCAAATATGAAAACAGGAAAATCCCAAACTCTCTCCGCGGGTCCTTGAGTTGCTTAGGATTACGAGGATTGCGGAACTGGAATGCAATAAGTCATGATATGCATGGGTGATCTATGTATAACATTCCAAATTGAAAATTTGGGATGTTACAAACCTACCCCCCTTAAGATGAATCTCGCCCTCGAGATTCGGGTTGGCTAGAAAATAGGTATGGGTGGTCCTTGCGGAGGTCATCCTCTCGTTCCCAGGTGGCTTCATCCTCGGTATGGTGGCCCCACTGAACCTTGCAAAACTTGATAACCTTACTGCGGGTGACTCTGCTGGCAAACTCAAGAATCTTAACTGGTTTCTCCTCGTAAGTCAAATCACTGTCCAACTGAATCGCCTCCAGGGTTACTATATCTCTTAATGGTATATCATCCATCTCAGCATGGCACTTCTTCAGCTGTGAAACGTGGAACACATCGTGGACTCCTGACAATCCCTCAGGTAACTCCAACTTGTAGGCAACTTCTCCCATCCGTTCCAAAATGCGATACGGTCCTACAAATCTCGGGGCTAACTTTCCTTTAACTCCAAAACGTTTCAGTCCTCGCAAGGGCGATACTCGCAGATATGCTCTATCTCCAATTTCGTAGGTTACCTCCTTGCGTTTTGAGTCTGCATAACTCTTCTGCCTGGACTGAGCAATCTTTAGTCGGTCTCGGATCAATTTTACCTTCTCCTCAGATTCTTTAGTCAGGTCTGGTCCAAACAACTATCGGTCTCCTACCTCATCCCACATCAACGGTGTTCTGCACCTGTGTCCTATAGGGCTTCAAATGGTGCCATCTTCAAACTGGCTTGGTAGCTATTGTTGTATGAGAACTCTGCATACGGCAAATTGGCATCCCCACTAGATCCATAATCTAGCGCACAGGCTCTCAACATGTCCTCCAAAATTTGATTGACTCTCTCAGTTTGTCCGTCTGTCTGTGGGTGAAACGCTGTACTGAACTCCAATCTCGTTCCCAGAGTCTGGTGTTACTGATGCCAAAACTTTGAAGTAAACTGTGTTCCTCGATCCGATACGATGGTCCTCGGAACTCCATGCAGACATACGATCCTGGACATGTAGATCTTGGCCAACTTTGCACTTGTATAGGTGGTTTTCACTGGGATGAAGTGAGCTACTTTGGTCAAACGATCAACTACTACCCATATGGAATCATATCCTGCTTTAGTCCTGGGTAATCCGGTAATAAAGTCCATGCCAAGTTTATCCCACTTCCATTCGGGTATCGGCATAGGCTGTAACAGTCCTGCTGGCTTCTGATGGTCTATTCTTATTAAATATCGATAGTAGTGGCACACACATTCATAATATTGAAGCCAAAAGATGCAGAGTTGATAATGATAGTGCAACTTATTTGTGGCACTGCCGTTTAGGTCATATCGGTGTAAAGCGCATGAAGAAACTCCATACTGATGGACTTGTGGAACCACTTGATTATGAATCGCTTGGTACTTGCGAACCGTGCCTTATGGGTAAGATGACAAAAACACCGTTCTCCGGTACTATGGAGAGAGAAACAAATTTGTTGGAAATCATACATACAGATGTATGTGGTCCGATGAATGTTGAGACTCGTGGCGGATATCGTTATTTTCTCACCTTCACGGATTAATTAAGCAGATGTGGGTATATCTACTTAATGAAACATAAGTCTGGAACATTTGAAAAGTTCAAAGAATTTCAGAGTGAAGTTGTAAATCATCGTAAGAAGAAAATAAAATTCCTACGATCTGATCGTGGAGGAGAATATTTGAGTTACGAGTTTGGTGTACATTTGAAACAATGCAGAATAGTTTCGCAACTCACGCCACCCAGAACACCACTGCGTAATGGTGTGTCCGAACGTCGTAATCGTACTTTACTTGATATGTTGCGATCTATGATGCCTCTTACTGATTTACCGCTATCGTTTTGGGGTTATGCTTTAGAGACGGCCGCATTCACATTAAATAGGGCACCATCAAAATCTGTTGAGACGATGCCTTATGAACTGTGGTTTGGCAAGAAACCAAAGTTGTCGTTTCTGAAAGTTTGGGGCTGCGATGCTTATGTGAAAAAGCTTCAACCTGATAAGCTGGAACCCAAATCGGAGAAATGTGTCTTCATAGGATATCCAAAGGAAACTATTGGATACACCTTCTATCACAGATCCGAAGGCAAGACTTTTGTTGCTAAATTAGGAACTTTCTAGAGAAGGAGTTTCTCTCGAAAGAAGTGAGTGGGAGGAAAGTAGAACATGATGAGGTAACTGTACTTGCTCCCTTATTGGAAAGTAGTACATCATAGAAACCGGTTTCTGTGACACCTACACCAATTAGTGAGGAAGCTAATGATGATGATCATGAAACTTCAGAACAAGATACTACTGAACCTCGTAGATCAACCAGAGTAAGATACGTACCAGAGTGGTATGGTAATCCTGTTCTGGAAGTCATGCTACTAGATCATGATGAACCTACGAACTATGGAGAAGCGATGGTGAGCCCAGATTCCGCAAAATGGCTTGAATCCATGAAATCTGAGATGGGATCCATGTATGAAAACAAAGTGTGGACTTTGGTTGACTTGCCAAAAGATTGGCAAGCAATTGAGAATAAATGGATCTTCAAGAAGAAGACTGACGCTGACGGTAATGTTACTGTCTACAAAGCTCGACTTGTCGCAAAAGGTTTTCGACAAGTTGAAGGGATTGACTACGATGAGACCTTCTCACCCATAGCGATGCTTAAGTCTGTCCGAATCATGTTAGCAATTGCCGCAGTTTATGATTATGAAATTTGGCAGATGGATGTCAAAACTGCATTCCTGAATGGATTTCTGGAAGAAGAGTTGTATATGATGCAGCTGGAAGGTTTTGTCGATCCAAAGGGAGCTAACAAAGTGTGCAAGCTCCAGCGATCCATTTATGGACTGGTGCAAGCCTCTCGGAGTTGGAATAAACGCTTTGATAGTGTGATCAAAGCATTTGGTTTTGTACAGACTTTTGGAGAAGCCTGTATTTACAAGAAAGTGAGTGGGAGCTCTGTAGCATTTCTGATATTATATGTAGATGACATATTACTAATCGGAAATGATATAGAATTTCTGGATAGCATAAAGGGATACTTGAATAAGAGTTTTTCAATGAAAGACCTCGGTGAAGCTGCTTACATATTGGGCATTAAGATCTATAGAGATAGATCAAGACACTTAATTGGACTTTCACAAAGCACATACCTTGACAAAGTTTTGAAGAAGTTCAAAATGGATCAAGCAAAGAAAGGATTCTTGCCTGTGTTACAAGGTGTGAAATTGAGTAAGACTCAGTGCCCGACCAATGCAGAAGATAGAGAGAAAATGAAAGATGTTCCCTATGCTTCAGCCATAGGCTCTATCATGTATGCAATGCTGTGTACCAGACCTGATGTGTGTCTTGCTATAAGTCTAGCAGGGAGGTACCAAAGTAATCCAGGAGTGGATCACTGGACAGCGGTCAAGAACATCCTGAAATACCTGAAAAGGACTAAGGATATGTTTCTCATATATGGAGGTGACAAAGAGCTCATCGTAAATGGTTACGTTGATGCAAGCTTTGACACTGATCCGGACGATTCTAAATCGCAAACCGGATACGTGTTTACATTAAACAATGGAGATGTCAGTTGGTGCAGTTCTAAACAAAGCGTTGTGGCGGGATCTACATGTGAAGCGGAGTACATAGCTGCTTCGGAAGCAGCAAACGAAGGAGTCTGGATGAAGGAGTTCATATCCGATCTAGGTGTCATACCTAGTGCATCGGGTCCAATGAAAATCTTTTGTGACAATACTGGTGCAATTGCCTTGGCAAAGGAATCTAGATTTCACAAGAGAACCAAGCACATCAAGAGACGCTTCAATTCCATCCGGGATCTAGTCCAGGTGGGAGACATAGAGAGTTGCAAGATACATACGGATCTGAATGTAGCAGACCCATTGACTAAGCCTCTTCCACGAGCAAAACATGATCAGCACCAATGCTCCATGGGTGTTAGAATCATTACTGTGTAATCTAGATTATTGACTCTAGTGCAAGTGGGAGACTGAAGGAAATATGCCCTAGAGGCAATAATAAAGTTATTATTTTATTTCCTTATATCATGATAAATGTTTATTGTTCATGCTAGAATTGTATTATCCGGAAACATAATACTTGTGTGAATACATAGACAAACTAAACGTCACTAGTATGCCTCTACTTGACTAGCTCGTTAATCAAAGATGGTTATGTTTCCTAACCATAGACATGTGTTGTCATTTGGTTAATGAGATCACATTATTAGGAGAATGATGTGATTGACATGACCCATTCCATTAGCTTAGCACCCGATCGTTTAGTATGTTGCTATTGCTTTCTTCATGACTTATACATGTTCCTATGACTATGAGATTATGCAACTCCCGTTTGCCGGAGGAACACTTTGTGTGCTACCAAACGTCACAACGTAACTGGGTGATTATAAAGGAGCTCTACAGGTGTCTCCAAAGGTACATGTTGGGTTGGCGTATTTCGAGATTAGGATTTGTCACTCCGATTGTCGGAGAGGTATCTCTGGGCCCTCTCGGTAATGCACATCACATAAGCCTTGCAAGCATTGCAACTAATGAGTTAGTTGTGAGATGATGTATTACAAACCGAGTAAAGAGACTTGCCGGTAACGAGATTAAACTAGGTATTGAGATACCAACAATCGAATCTTGGGCAAGTAACATACCGATGACAAAGGGAACAAAGTATGTTGTTATGCGGTCTGACCGATAAAAGATCTTCGTAGAATATGTGGGAGCCAATATGAGCATCCAGGTTCCGCTATTGGTTATTGACCGGAGACATGTCTCAGTCATGTCTACATTGTTCTCGAACCCGTAGGGTCCGCACGCTTAACGTTACGATGACAGTTTCATTATGAGTTTATATATTTTGATGTACCGAAGTTAGTTCGGAGTCCCGGATATGATCACGGACATGACGAGGAGTCTCGAAATGGTCGAGACATAAAGATTGATATATTGGAAGCCTATGTTTGGACATCGGAAGTGTTCCGGGTGAAATCAGCATTTTACTGGAGTGCCGGGAGGTTACCGGAACCCCCGGTAACCTAATGGGCCTTAATGGGCCTAGTGGAGGAAGAGGAGAGGAGGCCTAGGGGCTGCCGCGCGCCCCTCCCCCCCAAGTCCGAATTGGACAAGGAGGGGGGCGGCGCCCCCCCTTTCCTTTCTTCCCTCTCTTCCTTCTTCCCCAAGTCCTAATCCAACTAGGGAAAGGGGGGTAGTCCTACTCCCGGTAGGAGTAGGACTCCTCCTGCGCGCCTCCTCCTAGGACCGGCCGCACCCCCCCTTGGCTCCTTTATATACGGGGCAGGGGGCACCCCTAGACACACAAGTTGATCTCTAAGATAGTTCTCTTAGCCGTGTGCGGTGCCCCCTTCCACCATAGTCCTCGATAATATTGTAGTGGTGCTTAGGCGAAGCCCTGCGACAGTAGAACATCAAGATCGTCACCACGCCATCATGCTGACGGAACTCTTCCCCGACACTTTGCTGGATCGGAGTCCGGGGATCGTCATCAAGCTGAACGTGTGCTAGAACTCGGAGGTGCCATAGTTTCGGTGCTTGATCGGTCGGGCCGTGAAGACGTACGACTACATCAACCGCGTTGTCATAAGGCTTCCGCTGTCGGTCTACGAGGGTACGTAGATCACACTCTCCCCTCTTGTTGCTATGCATCACCATGATATTGCGTGTGCATAGGATTTTTTTTGAAATTACTACGTTCCCCAACAGTGGCATCCGAGCCTAGGTTTTATGCGTTGATGTTATATGCACAAGTAGAACACAAGTGAGTTGTGGGCGATATAAGTCATACTACTTACCAGCATGTCATACTTTGGTTCGGCGGTATTGTTGGACGAAGCGGCCCGGACTGACATTACGCGTACGCTTACGCGAGACCGGTTCTCCTGACGTGCTTTGCACAAAGGTGGCTAGCGGGTGTCAGTTTCTCCAACTTTAGTTGAACCAAGTGTGGCTACGCCCGGTCCTTGCGAAGGTTAAAACAGCACCAACTTGACAAACTGATCGTTTGTGGTTTTGATGCGTAGGTAAGAACGGTTCTTGCTAAGCCCGTAGCAGCCACGTAAAACTTGCAACAACAAAGTAGAGGACGTCTAACTTGTTTTTGCAGGGCATGTTGTGATGTGATATGGTCAAGACATGATGCTAAATTTTATTGTATGAGATGATCATGTTTTGTAACTGAGTTATCGGCAACTGGCAGGAGCCATATGGTTGTCTCTTTATTGTATGCAATGCAATTGCGCTGTAATGCTTTACTTTACCACTAAGCGGTAGTGATAGTCGTGGAAGCATGAGATTGGCAAGACGACATTGATGCTACGATGATGATCAAGGTGTCGCGCCGGTGACGATGGTGATCATGACGATGCTTCAAAGATGGAGATCACAAGCACAAGATGATGATGGCCATATCATATCACTTATATTGATTGCATGTGATGTTTATCTTTTATACATCTTATCTTGCTTGGATTGACGGTAGCATTTTAAGATGATCTCTCACTAATTATCAAGAAGTGTTCTCCCTGAGTATGCACCGTTGCGAAAGTTCTTTGTGCTGAGACACCACGTGATGATCGGGTGTGATAGGCTCTACGTTCAAATACAATGGGTGCAAAACAGTTGCACACGCGGAATACTCAGGTTATACTTGACGAGCCAAGCATATACAGATATGGCCTCGGAACACGGAGACCGAAAGGTCGAGCGTGAATCATATAGTATATATGATCAACATAGTGATGTTCACCAATGAAACTACTCCATCTCACGTGATGATCGGACATGGTTTAGTTGATTTGGATCACGTGATCACTTAGAGGATTAGAGGGATGTCTATCTAAGTGGGAGTTCTTTAGTAATATGATTAATTGAACTTAAATTTATCATGAACTTAGTACCTGATAGTATCTTGCTTGTTTATGTTTGATTGTAGATAGATGGCCCGTGCTGTTGTTCCGTTGAATTTTAATGCATTCCTTGAGAAAGCAAAATTGAAAGATGATGGTAGCAATTACACAGACTGGGTCTATAACTTGAGGATTATCCTCATTGCTACACAGAAGAATTACGTCCTGGAAGCACCGCTGGGTGCCAGGCCTGCTGCTGGAGCAACACCAGATGTTATGAACGTCTGGCAGAGCAAAGCTGATGCCTACTCGATAGTTCAGTGTGCCATGCTTTACGGCTTAGAATTGGGAGTTCAACAACGTTTTGAATGTCATGGAGCATATGAGATGTTCCAGGAGTTGAAGTTAATATTTCAAGCAAATGCCCGGATTGAGAGATATTAAGTCTCCAATAAGTTCTATAGCTGCAAGATGGAGGAGAACAGTTCTGTCAGTGAGCATATACTCAAAATGTCTGGGTATAATAATCACTTGATTCAATTGGGAGTTAATCTTCCAGATGATTGCGTCATTGAAAGAATTCTCCAATCACTGCCACCTAGCTCCAAGAGCTTCATGATGAACTATAATATGCAAGGGATGAATAAGACTATTCCCGAGCTCTTCGCAATGCTGAAAGCTGCGGAGGTAGAAATCAAGAAGGAGCATCAAGTGTTGATGGTCAACAAGACCACTAGTTTCAAGAAAAAGGGCAAAGGGAAGAAGAAGGGGAACTTCAAAAAGAACAACAAGCAAGTTGCTTCTCAAGAGAAGAAACCCAAATCTGGACCTAAGCCTGAAACTGAGTGCTTCTACTTCAAGCAGACTGGTCACTGGTAGCGGAACTGCCCCAAGTATTTGGCGGATAAGAAGGATGGCAAGGTGAACAAAGGTATATGCGATATACATGTTATTGATGTGTACCTTACTAATGCCCGCAGTAGCACCTGGGTATTTGATACTGATTCTATTGCTAACATTTGCAACTCGAAATAGGGACTACGGATTAAGCGAAGATTGGCTAAGGACGAGGTGACGATGCGCGTGGGAAATGGTTCCAAAGTCGATGTGATCGCGGTCGGCACGCTACCTCTACATCTACCTTCGGGATTAGTATTAGACCTAAAAAATTGTTATTTGGTGCCAGTGTTGAGCATGAACATTATATCTGGATCTTGTTTGATGCGAGACGGTTATTCATTTAAATCAGAGAATAATGGTTGTTCTATTTATATGAGTAAAATCTTTTATGGTCATGCACCCATGAAGAATGGTCTATTCTTATTAAATCTCGATAGTAGTGACACACACATTCATAATATTGAAGCCAAAAGATGCAGAGTTGATAATGATAGTGCAACTTATTTGTGGCACTGCCGTTTAGGTCATATCGGTGTAAAGCGCATGAAGAAACTCCATACTGATGGACTTTTGGAACCACTTGATTATGAATCGCTTGGTACTTGCGAACCGTGCCTTATGGGTAAGATGACAAAAACACCGTTCTCCGGTACCATGGAGAGAGCAACAGATTTTTTGGAAATCATACATACAGATGTATGTGGTCCGATGAATGTTGAGGCTCGTAGCGGATATCGTTATTTTCTCACCTTCACAGATGAATTAAGCAGATATGGGTATATCTACTTAATGAAACATAAGTCTGAAACATTTGAAAAGTTCAAAGAATTTCAGAGTGAAGTTGGAAATCATCGTAACAAGAAAATAAAATTCCTACGATCTGATCGCGGAGGAGAATATTTGAGTTACGAGTTTGGTGTGCATTTGAAACAATGCGGAATAGTTTCGCAACTCACGCCACCCGGAACACCACAACATAATGGTGTGTCCGAACGTCGTAATCGTACTTTACTTGATATGTTGCGATCTATGATGCCTCTTACTGATTTACCGCTATCGTTTTGGGGTTATGCTTTAGAGACGGCCGCATTCACGTTAAATAGGGCACCATCAAAATCTGTTGAGACGATGCCTTATGAACTGTGGTTTGGCAAGAAACCAAAGTTGTCGTTTCTGAAAGTTTGGGGCTGCGATGCTTATGTGAAAAAGCTTCAACCTGATAAGCTGGAACCCAAATCGGAGAAATGTGTCTTCATAGGATATCCAAAGGAAACTATTGGATACACCTTCTATCACAGATCCGAAGGCAAGACTTTTGTTGCTAAATTAGGAACTTTCTAGAGAAGGAGTTTCTCTCGAAAGAAGTGAGTGGGAGGAAAGTAGAACATGATGAGGTAACTATACTTGCTCCCTTATTGGAAAGTAGTACATCATAGAAACCGGTTTCTGTGACACCTACACCAATTAGTGAGGAAGCTAATGATGATGATCATGAAACTTCAGAACAAGATACTACTGAACCTCGTAGATCAACCAGAGTAAGATACGTACCAGAGTGGTATGGTAATCCTGTTCTGGAAGTCATGCTACTAGATCATGATGAACCTACGAACTATGGAGAAGCGATGGTGAGCCCAGATTCCGCAAAATGGCTTGAATCCATGAAATCTGAGATGGGATCCATGTATGAAAACAAAGTGTGGACTTTGGTTGACTTGCCAAAAGATTGGCAAGCAATTGAGAATAAATGGATCTTCAAGAAGAAGACTGACGCTGACGGTAATGTTACTGTCTACAAAGCTCGACTTGTCGCAAAAGGTTTTCGACAAGTTGAAGGGATTGACTACGATGAGACCTTCTCACCCATAGCGATGCTTAAGTCTGTCCGAATCATGTTAGCAATTGCCGCAGTTTATGATTATGAAATTTGGCAGATGGATGTCAAAACTGCATTCCTGAATGGATTTCTGGAAGAAGAGTTGTATATGATGCAGCTGGAAGGTTTTGTCGATCCAAAGGGAGCTAACAAAGTGTGCAAGCTCCAGCGATCCATTTATGGACTGGTGCAAGCCTCTCGGAGTTGGAATAAACGCTTTGATAGTGTGATCAAAGCATTTGGTTTTGTACAGACTTTTGGAGAAGCCTGTATTTACAAGAAAGTGAGTGGGAGCTCTGTAGCATTTCTGATATTATATGTAGATGACATATTACTAATCGGAAATGATATAGAATTTCTGGATAGCATAAAGGGATACTTGAATAAGAGTTTTTCAATGAAAGACCTCGGTGAAGCTGCTTACATATTGGGCATTAAGATCTATAGAGATAGATCAAGACACTTAATTGGACTTTCACAAAGCACATACCTTGACAAAGTTTTGAAGAAGTTCAAAATGGATCAAGCAAAGAAAGGATTCTTGCCTGTGTTACAAGGTGTGAAATTGAGTAAGACTCAGTGCCCGACCAATGCAGAAGATAGAGAGAAAATGAAAGATGTTCCCTATGCTTCAGCCATAGGCTCTATCATGTATGCAATGCTGTGTACCAGACCTGATGTGTGTCTTGCTATAAGTCTAGCAGGGAGGTACCAAAGTAATCCAGGAGTGGATCACTGGACAGCGGTCAAGAACATCCTGAAATACCTGAAAAGGACTAAGGATATGTTTCTCATATATGGAGGTGACAAAGAGCTCATCGTAAATGGTTACGTTGATGCAAGCTTTGACACTGATCCGGACGATTCTAAATCGCAAACCGGATACGTGTTTACATTAAACAATGGAGATGTCAGTTGGTGCAGTTCTAAACAAAGCGTTGTGGCGGGATCTACATGTGAAGCGGAGTACATAGCTGCTTCGGAAGCAGCAAACGAAGGAGTCTGGATGAAGGAGTTCATATCCGATCTAGGTGTCATACCTAGTGCATCGGGTCCAATGAAAATCTTTTGTGACAATACTGGTGCAATTGCCTTGGCAAAGGAATCCAGATTTCACAAGAGAATCAAGCACATCAAGAGACGCTTCAATTCCATCCGGGATCTAGTCCTGGTGGGAGACATAGAGATTTTCAAGATACATACGGATCTGAATGTAACAGACGCATTGACTAAGCCTCTTCCATGAGCAAATCATGATCAGCACCAATGCTCCATGGGTGTTAGAATCATTACTGTGTAATCTAGATTATTGACTCTAGTGCAAGTGGGAGAGTGAAGGAAATATGCCCTAGAGGCAATAATAAAGTTATTATTTTATTTCCTTATATCATGATAAATGTTTATTGTTCATGCTAGAATTGTATTATCTGGAAACATAATACTTGTGTGAATACATAGACAAACTAAATGTCACTAGTATGCCTCTACTTGACTAGCTCGTTAATCAAAGATGGTTATGTTTCCTAACCATAGACATGTGTTGTCTTTTGGTTAACGAGATCACATTATTAGGAGAATGGTGTGATTGACATGACCCATTCCATTAGCTTAGCACCCGTTCGTTTAGTATGTTGCTATTGCTTTCTTCATGACTTATACATGTTCCTATGACTATGAGATTATACAACCCCCGTTTGCCGAAGCAACACTTTGTGTGCTACCAAACGTCACAACGTAACTAGGTGATTATAAAGGAGCTCTACAGGTGTCTCCAAAGGTACATATTGGGTTGGCGTATTTCGAGATTAGGATTTGTCACTCCGATTGTCGGAGAGGTATCTCTGGGCCCTCTCAGTAATGCACATCACATAAGCCTTGCAAGCATTGCAACTAATGAGTTAGTTGTGAGATGATGTATTACAAACCGAGTAAAGAGACTTGCCGGTAACGAGATTGAACTAGGCATTGCAACTAATGAGTTAGTTATGGATCTAATTGGGATGAGAATTTGCCATATGTAGAGTTCTCTTACAACAACAGCTATCAATCTAGTTTGAAGATGGCCCCTTTCGAAGCCTTGTACGGAAGGAGGTGCAGGACCCCATTGTCGTGGGATGAGGTTGGAGACCGCCAGTTGTTTGGACCGGATCTGATTAAGGAGTCTGAACAGAAAGTAAAATTGATTCACGATAGGCTCAAGGTAGCCCAGTCCAGGCAGAAGAGCTATGCAGATTCTAAACGCAAGGAGACAGTTTACGAAGTCGGAGGCCGAGTTTATCTTCGAGTATCTCCACTTCGAGGAGTTAAGCGCTTTGGAGTTAAGGGGAAGTTAGCGCCACGTTTTATAGGACCATACAAGGTTTTGAAGCGTATGGGAGAAGTAGCCTACAAGTTGGAATTGCCCGAAGGATTGTCAGGAGTTCATGATGTGTTCCACGTTTCCCAGTTGAAGAAGTGCCACGCGGAGATGGCTAATATACCGCTGAGAGACACAGTGCCGCTGGAAGCGATTCAGTTGGACAGTGATTTGACCTATGAGGAGAAACCAGTCAAGATCCTTGAGTATGCCAGCCGATTAACTCGCAACAAGGTTATCAAGTTTTGCAAAGTTCAGTGGAGCCACCACACGGAGGATGAAGCCACCTGGGAACGACAGGAAGATTTGCTGAAGGACCACCCTCACCTATTTTCTAGCCAATCCGAATCTCGAGGGCGAGATTCATCTTAAGGGGGGTAGGTTTGTAACATCCCAAATTTTCAATTTGGAATGTTATACACTAGATCATCATTGCATATCATATATTATTGCATTTTGGTTGATCCTAGAAATTCTACGCAACTCAAGGACCCTCGGAGAGAGTTGGGGATTTCGTTATTTTCATATTTGAGTTCTCTCAAATTTTGAAAATAGGATAATTTGATTTTATTTATTTTATCTTCAATTATTTATATTACAAAAATATGAGAGAGGGAATAAAATGACTTTCCCAAAATAAAGAAATATTGAGGATTTAATAAAAAATCGAATAAGATTTTTATTTGAGTTTTATTTGCTATTTTATTTGAATTTAGGAAAATGCGCGTTTTTCAAAATTGCATTTAGGCCCCAAATAAATGTTCATCCTGTGCGGCTTGATTTTAGAAGCTGGGAAAAATTTATTTTGGGATTTTTGGAGACCGTTTAGTATTCCTTTTGTTTTCATTCTGAGCGTAACTATTTAAAAAAACGCGAACCGAACTATCGGGCCGTGTCCGACCCGGACACCTGGCCCGGCCGGCCTTATAAGCCGGGGGAGCCCAGCCGAGCCACCCCCAAACCCTAGCCGCCCCGCCGCCCCTGCCGCCGCCGCCGCCTCGCCGCGCCACGACGCCGCTGCCCCGCCCGCCGGAGCCGCGCCGCCGCCGCCCCTCGCCGCCCGCCGGAGCCGCCGCCCGCCGCCTCGCCTCGCCGGAGGTTGACCCCGCCCCGCCGCCGGTTTTCTTGAAAAACCATTCCGTTTTCCATTCGGTTTTCCATCGGTTTTTCCTTTGGGTTTTTTAGATTTGTTTTTTAATAGATCAGTTTTTCCGGTTTATTTAATTAGCGAGCGTTCGCTCGTTCGTTCGTTTTAACGAACGCGTTCATCGTTTAGATGCAGATAACGAATGTTCGTTCGTTAGTCTGTTCGTCATTTTCTTTTTCTTGGATTAAATCCGCGATTTTTCTGATCGCGATTCCTGATCCGATTTTCGTTCTAGTATAACTTTTCGCTCGTTTATCGGAATCAGGCGATTCAAGCGCCTAGAGTTTCGTCTCGAAACCCTCTTTCCGTTTAACCAACTCAAACGAGTTTTTGCCTCTGTAAAAATTGCCCTAGATCCAGAATAGTAAATGAAGCCTGTTTCTTTTGCCGTTTGTCTTTCGTTGCTTCATTTGATTTGGTTCTTTTGCCAACCGGAGTTCTTAAGTTGAACTTTCTGGTTAGATCTCTTATTCGAGTTTTACCTGTGCATTAGTGGTGTACTTATTGTATGCTTGTTTGTTTGCGATAGAGTACCCGGAGTGCGCCGCTTGCTACTTCGAATCGCTAGGTTTCCCAGATCATCAGCAAGGCAAGTAACACTTTGATCATACCTCCTACTACCCAGTTTTTATTGCATTAGATCAATCCTGACACATTGCATGATTAGGATCTAATTAAATTGTGGGTTTGGGAAGTAGTTGAGGTAGTACCTATTACCTGTTTATTATCAAACCTTCGGGAGTTACTTCTACGTTTGCTTATGCCAAGCTATGCTAGTAGACGTGGATTGGGTGAGTGAAATCCATGACAGATGTGAGATTGTTAAATTAATGGTTTATCTAAGGTGGCAACTTAAATACACATCTGGGTGGATTGAGGCACCCGGGTATTCCAGCAATTGCCTGTTTTTCTTTATGGACCGCCACCCAGGCTCAAAGGGATCATGAGATTATTCATGCTAGAAACTTCCGTGTGCAGCCACAAGCTACTATGGGCTCTAGCATAGTTGCCTAAGTTGTGCGAACTCTTACAGTGCTAGACTAGCAGATGCATGGGAAATTAGGTGTAACGGTCTACCCGATCGTAAGGTGCTAGCGCTTTTGAAAGACTATGTCTCGGTCATCCGTTTCTCTAACACCATGTAGTGCGAGAATCCCAACGGAGGAGATCGAGTCTTGTGGGGAAAAGTGCGCAAACCTCTGCAGAGTGTATAAACAAATCATGGTTAGCCGTGTCCCCGGTTATGGACATCTTGAGTATCTAGTACTTGGATTATCATGTGAATCTCATCATATTACTCTAATTAATTTTGTTGGGTTTTTAATGGTGATGCTTAATTGGGATTGAGAATGCTGTCAACCATTCTCAATGTTTAACAACTACCATGATAGTTAAATAAAATTTATTCCTTTGCAGTGGGGAAAAATTGCCTTTACGCAAAACTGTAACCATAGAGCTTTCCACTAGCCAAATATGCATGTAGTATAGTCTTATTCTTTCATTGCTCTCTATGTGTTACATTGCTAGCATATTCCATGTGCTGACCTGTTTTGGGCTACAACGTTCATGTTGCAGACTTTTCAGACGACGAGTAAGGTGCTTTTAGGTCGTGGTTCTATACTTAGTGATGCCGTTGGAGTTGATGGACTCACTTATCTTCCAAGCCTTCCGCTGTTATCGTTATTAGATGGCCTTAAGCCATGTTTATTGTAATAAGTTCTCTTTTGAGACACTCGATGTAATAAGTGTGTGATTGCTACTCTGTTATAATCCTTCGAGTATTGTGTGGTGTCAGCATTACTGATCCAGGGATGACACCTGAGCACAGAGATTGGACCGTTTGAGGTCTGGTCGCTACAATGATGTGATGGACAGACCCAATTATAATCTTAGCATCAGATAGTTCAGTTATTTTATACACCTTTCTTCATGTCAAGTATTAGTTCCTTAGACCATGAGATCATGACACTCCCGGACACCGTAGGAATACTTTGTGTGCTATCAGATGTCACTTCATAACGGGGTGATCATAAAGGTGCTCTACAGGTATTTTTGAAGGTGTCTGTTGGGTTGCATGGATCAAGACTAGGATTTGTCACTCCGTGTGACGGAGAGATATCTCTGGGTCCTTGATAACCCACAAGTATAGGGGATCGCAACAGCTTTCGAGGGTAGAGTATTCAACCCAAGTTTATTGATTCGACACAAGGGGAGCCAAAGAATATTCTCAAGTATTAGCAGCTGAGTTGTCAATTCAACCACACCTGGAAACTTAGTATCTGCAACAAAGTGTTTAGTAGCAAAGTAATATGATAGTGATGGTAACAGTAACAAAAGAGTAATGAAAGCAAAGTTATGTTTTTGGTATTTTGTAGTGATTGTAACAATAGCAACGGGAAAGTAAATAAGCGTAAACCAGTATATGGAAAGCTCGTAGGCATTGGATCAATGATGGATAATTATGCCGGATGTGGTTCATCATGTAATAGTCATAACATAGGGTGACACAGAACTAGCTCCAATTCGTCAATGTAATGTAGGCATGTATTCCGAATATAGTCATACGTACTTATGGAAAAGAACTTGCATGACATCTTTTGTCCTAGCCTCCCGTGGCAGCGGGGTCCGTACGGAAACTAAGGGATATTAAGGCCTCCTTTTAATAGAGAACCGGAACAAAGCATTAGCACATAGTGAATACATGAACTCCTCAAACTACGGTCATCACTGGTAAGTATCCCGATTATTGTCACTTCAGGGTTAACGGATCATAACACATAATAGGTGACTATAGACTTGCAAGATAGGATCTAGAACTCTCATATATTGATGAAAACATAATAGGTTCAGATATGAAATCATGGCACTCGGGCCCTAGTGACAAGCATTAAGCATAGCAAAGTCATAGCAACATCAATCTCAGAACATAGTGGATACTAGGGATCAAACCCTAACAAAACTAACTCGATTACATTGTGAATCTCATCCAACCCATCACCGTCCAGCAAGCCTACGATGGAATTACTCACGCACGGCGGTGAGCATCATGAAATTGGTGATGGAGGATGGTTGAAGATGACGACGGCGACGAATCCCACTCTCCGGAGCCCCGAACGGACTCCAGATCAGCCCTCCCGAGAGGTTTTAGGGCTTGGCGGCGGCTCCGTATCGTAAAACGCGATGATTTCTTCTCTCCTATTTTTTTCTCCCTGAAAGCAGTTATATAGAGTTGGAGTTGGAGTTGGGGGGTCTCCAGGGGCCCACGAGGTAGGGGGCGCGCCCTACGGGGGGGGCACCCCCACCCTTGTGAGAAGGGTGTGGGCCCCCTAGTCTTCATCTTTGGCGAGGATTTTTTATTATTTATTGTAAGATATTCCGTGGAGTTTCAGGTCATTCCGAGAACTTTTGTTTTCTGCACATAAAACAACATCATGACAATTCTGCTGAAAATAGCGTCAGTCCGGGTTAGTTCCATTCAAATCATACAAGTTAGAATCCTAAACAAGGGCAAAAGTGTTTGGAAAAGTAGATACGACGGAGACGTATCAACTCCCCTAAGCTTAAACCCTTTCTTGTCCTCAAGCAGTTCAGTTGACAAACTGAAAGAAATAAAGAAAAACTTTTACAAACTCTATTTGCTCTTGTTGTTGTAAATATGTCAAGCTAGCATTCAAGTTTTCAGCAAAGATTATAACTAACCATATTTGCAATAATTCTCAGTTCTCATGTTTACTCATATCAATAGCATAATCAACTAGCGAGCCATAATAAGAAATCTCGGATGACAACACTTTCTCAAAACAATCATAATATGATATAACAAGATGGTATCTCACTAGCCCTTTCTGAGACCGCAAAACATAAATGCAGAGCACCTTTAAAGATCAAGGACTGACTAGACATTGTAATTCATGGTAAAATAGATCCAATCATAGTCACACCCAATATAAATTAACAGTAATGAATGCAAATGACAGCGGTGCTCTCCAACTGGTGCTTTTTAATAAGAGGTTGATGACTCAACATAAAAGTAAATAGATAGGCTCTTCGCAGAGGGAAGCAGGGATTTGTAGAGGTGCCAGAGCTCGGTTTTGAAATAGAGGTGAATAATATTTTGAGCAGTATACTTTCATTGTCAACATAACAACCAAGAGATGTCGATATCTTCCATGCTACACACATTATAGGCGGCTCCCAAACAGAATGGTAAAGTTTATACCCCCCCCCCTCCACCAACAAACATCAATCCATGGCTTGCTCGAAACAACGAGTGCCTCTAACATACATCAGGTCCCAGGGGGAGTTTTGTTTGCAATTATTTTGATTTAGTTTGCATAAAGCATGGGACTGGGCATGCCGGTGACCAGCCCTTTATCTTGTGAGTGAGGAGCGGAGTCCACTCCTCTTGAGAATAACCCGCCTAACATGGAAGATACAGACAGCCCTAGTTGATACATGAGCTATTCGAGCATACAAAACAAGATATTTATTTGAAGGTTTAGAGTTTGGCACATACAAATTTACTTGGAACGGGAGGTAGATACCACATATAGGAAGGTATAGTGGACTCATCTGGAATAACTTTGGGGTTTTAAGGGATTGGATGCACAAGCAGTATTCCCGCTTAGTACAGGTGAAGGCTAGCAAAAGAATGGGAAGCGACCAGCTAGAGAGCGACAACAGTCATGTACATGCATTAAAATTAATAAACATTGGATGCAAGCATCAGTACGATATAATCCACCATGAACATAAATATCATGAAGACTATGTTGATTTGTTTCAACTACATGTGTGAACATGTGCCAAGTCAAGTCACTTAAATCATTCAAAGGAGTATACCACCCTATCATACCACATCATAACCATTTTAATAGCATGTTGGCACGCAAGGTAATCCATTATAACTCATAGCTAATCAAGCATGGCACAAGCAACTATGATCTCTAATTGTCATTGCAAACATTTTTATTCATAACAAGCTGAATCAAGAACGATGAACTCATCATATTTAAAAAAAAGAGGTCGAGTTCGTACCAGCTTTTCTCATCTTAGTCAGTCCATCATATATCATCATAATTGCCTTTCACTTGCACGACCGAACGATGTGAATAATAATAAAAGTGCACGTGCATTGGACTAAGCTGGAATCTGCGAGCATTTCAATAAATAGGAGAGGACAAAGCAATATGGGCTCTTTTGTCAGGTAAACAATAATGCATATAAGAGCCACTTCAACAATTTAATTATGGTCTTCTCCTGCTGACCCACAAAGAAAGAAAAGAAATAAAACTATTTACACGGGAAAACTCCCAACAAGCAAAAGAAGAACATGAAATATTTTTGGGTTTTCTTTTCAATTACTACTACAAGCATGGAAAGTAAATTAATTAAAAGCTACAACTAATTTTTTTTGGTTTTTTCTTAAGGTTTATTAAACACACAAGAAGAAAGCATGAAAGGAAAATAAACTAGCATGGATGATACAATGAAAGAGTATGAGCACCGACATCTAGCAATGAGTGTGTGTGAACATAAATGTAATGTCGGTGAGAATTACGTACTCCCCCAAGCTTAGGCTTTTGGCCTAAGTTGGTCTATGGCCACGGCTGGCCCAGCTGATATCCATAATAATAGTTATTGGGGTCGTACTGTGATGAAGAAGAAGAAGGCTCTGATTGCCACTGGCTGGCAATCATCTCCGGATCCCACTGATAGTTAGACTATCGTGAAGGATCAAATTGTGGTTCCGGTTCTGGCTCCTGGCTGGTGCAGGGTTCCGGTAGGCGTGGATAGCCGTCAACGGAACAAGGTATTTCCCTACAGACAAATCAAACAAAGCAGGAGCAGGCAAGGTAATAGTCTCAGGATGATGTTTATTAAAGAACAATTGATATTTAAGCTTTCCTGCCCTATTCTTAACAATAAAATCATGTGCCACCTTACTTTTATAATCTAAATAAACATGGGGTAGCACTTTTTCTTCCTTCTTAGCATGCCTAATAGTATGTTAAAATAGCTAGGCATGTAGCATAGATGCCTCCAAAGATGGGACCCTTAGTACGGTTCATACTTAACCGTCTAGCAATAATGCCGCCCATACTAAAAGTGTTATCACTGTATAAACCTTGGAGCAGAATAATTATATAAGGGATACTAAGGTTTCCACAGTTTCCGTGTCCAATTAAGCAACGACTAGCAAATAATGCAAAGTAACGTAAGACAGGAAAATGTATGCTAGTGATTCGTGCATCGGAAACCTTCCTAGTTTCCCCTACAGTGATAGTATTAATAAATCCATCCACATCATCGTGATGTGGTTCTTCTATCTTGCCCCCAGAAGGGACTAAACAAATCCAACATAAATCATAAAGTGACATCTCCTTATGCTCATCATATAAATGGAACTCCATCATAGGTGGTGAGTTCCTAGAATGAAAATGAAAGTTTTGCACAAAGGTATTTGTGAGTAAGAGATACTGATCGCATTGGTCGTGGAGGAAAGCGGTGAGGCCTGCATTATGAGCCAATTCATGAAAATCTTCATAAATCCCGGCTGCTCTCAAGAAATCCTCGGAAGGCCATTCACATGCCCGAACCTCCGCGGTGCGCGGCAAATTATACTTAGGCTTCGGTGCCTTTTCCTTTGAGCTTTGGCTCGATGAGCCCCTCAATAATCTCCTCATCATTTTCTGAAAAATTCTGAAATTTTTAGTAACTTCAAAATAAAAGTAAACCAAACTCAATAATATTGATAGCAACTACTCCTACAAGTGCCTAGGGCCTATATCATGCATCAAAACTACTTTTGACCATATAAATTTGACATGCAAGCTCAAGAAAAGGGTCACCTAAGCAGCAAAACTTTGCAATGGATAAAGCACTAGAACAAAAACTAATTGGACCAATGGAGGAGTCACATACCAAGAAACAATCTCCCCAAGCAGTTTTGTGAGAGGTGCTTTGAGCAAGGAGATCGAAAATGGCAGCAAAACGAGCTTGGACTTGGGTTTGAGCTGGTTTTTCGTGTTTGGGGGAGGAAGATGAAGTGTGTGGCTGAAAGAATAAGTGGAGGAGGGCTACCGTGGGCCCACGAGGCAGGGGGCACGCCCTAGGGGGGTGGGCGCGCCCTCCACCCTCGTGGCAAGGTGGTTAGCCCCCTGGTGTGTATTTTGTTCCATAAATCCTCAAATATTCTATAAAAAATCATATTTAATTTTCAGGGCATTTGGAGAACTTTTATTTTCGAGGTATTTTTATATTGCACGGATAATCAGATAACAGACAGAAAATTATTTATTTTTACTTTATTTTAACTAAATAACAGAAAGTATAGAGAGGGTACAGAAGGTTGTGCTTCTAGTTTGATCCATCTCATTTAGAAACATTATAATCGAGCACTTTTCCAGCCCTCTCAGACCATCATCGTTTTCGACTGTCGAATCTGCTCTTCTAAGTGGTTCAGGCTGTTGGATGTGAGTGCAATCCCCTATGGGCTTCAGTTGCGATCACAGAGAGCTAGCCGGGCTGGGCCGCTTCTCCCAGAACAAAATTGGAGCTCTACTATTATTTGGACAAATGGGCCTGACGCCTACGAGTAACAAAGCCCGTGAAAAAATATGACTTTCTGGAGCGAGCAAGGATCCCGGTGGGCGTCATCCAGTTTGTCTCGCGGACTGTAGATCTATACGATGCGAGCGACCGCACCTCCACCGACATGGTTGCCTCACTGGGGGACGCCAAGGGGACGGGGGGCAAAGCGTCGGCTGCGATTAGAATCCACTTGCCGGTGATTTAGCACATAGTCAATCGCAGTTGCTGCAGGCATTAATCGCAATTGATGTTCGCCACTCTTTCAACGTCCGATTATTGTAGTTCGCTTATGATTCTTATTCAGTTTCTTCCTTTATGTGATTCATCTTCCTCCCTTATTAGATGCACGAGGACGCTCACGATTCTGGTTCGATTTCTTCCTTTAATCGTTGCGTCTCTATATAATCTCCACCCACCCTGCTACAGCTCATTCCCTAACCTTACTTGGCAACATCACATCTTATCGCCATGCTTCTCGCCAGGCTGCCACTGCAGGTTTATCGCCCCTCCTTCCGAAAAAGAATTCTATGAGACCAGGTCTCACGCGGGACCTATTCTGATGGATGACACATGTCATTCACAAATCACAAAGCATCCCCCACCCCCCACCTAAAATCAGGGGGGAGAGATTAGATGCTTTGTGAATGCCATGTGTCATCCATCAGGATGGGTCTCACCTGCTAACCGTGAGACCTGGTCTCATATAATTTTTTCCCCTCCTTCCCCACATCTTCTATCCAGTTACTACTGATACTGAGTCCCTTCTGATTGATGCCGCTTTCTTGTTTCGCTCCCAATTCACGACAGATACTTGTTCTACTGCAGGTGCTCTCACATCTCAGTTGATGTATTGGAACTGCCGACGGATTCTGGTGGTTAGTTCGGGTACTTCTAAAGCTCACGATTTGAAGTGGTTGCCACCCAGGTTAGTATACATATACTCACATGTCTTATTGTACATATGTATGTATGCCCACGGTTTGTAAAATTTGATCCTACTGGCTGTTTAATTGTGTATGCACTTCCAGAGTCTCACTCACATATCTTATTATCCATATGTATCTGTGTCTACAATTTGTAAAATTTGGTACTACTGACTGTGTATACAGTTCCAGAGTCTAAAAAACTGCTACTATTGACTATTTGTTGTTGAGGATAAGCTCTAACTAAACAATATATGTGATTTACTATTCACACTAATTACATGTTGTAGGACTTACAGTACCTCATCTTCCTTACACCAAGACAAGTTCTTGCATATTGAAAGTCACTTCAATAATTAACATATCTATGTTGCTGAAACAAAGCAGTACAACTTGAATTTGGTCCATCCTACCGGAATTGGTTCTGGAAATATAAGTTTAGCTTAAACTGTTTCATGTAAGTTCATGTGATGTTGGTGTGGTTGTGAGATTTAGGGTAATGATTTCTTGGTTCTGATGTGCGCTAAGCTTTTGTTTTGATATTACTGGCCACTGGCTCAATTTCTCGAAACCATGGTATGTTTGTTGTTACTGTAGAGGACATAATCTTGGGTGTCTATGTGATGGAAATAAGCTACTAATATGTGATTAATCTCCTGTTCATTTGTTCCATGGCTACCGATGTATTGACCAAATACTATATGTACAGTACCAGCATTAAGAGTCTGTGATGTCATGCCATGTTCATAAATTTAATTGTCTTATTTTTGTCCTCTGTTTCTCTTCTCCTCATATTTATGTTAACATGTGAATGTTTATACCATCCCTTTTTGCATTAAAATGTAAACCACTATTTTCTGCAGCCAAGGTTGAGAAATCGATTAAACCAAACAACCATCAGAATTTGCAATGCATATGACATCCTCTCCAAAGTGCAAGATTGATTTGTAGTCGTCTGAAATGACTGTTGATGTTGGGTATTAGTTCAGTTTATATAATACTCCCTCCGTTCCAAATTACTCGTCGTGGTTTTAGTTCAAATTTGAACTAAAACCACGACAAGTAATTTGGAACGGAGGGAGTAGTTTGTTAAGACCTGTTTTCAGTTTTTAATTTAATTTCTCACATGTTTATATGTATTAAGAGGCATAGTTGTCTTGATTTATCTTTCAGTAAATTTTTACTTTTGCATATTTAACTTATTAAGAGGCCATATTCCTTACCCTTTTTACCGTTATTACCGCGTTACTGTAATAGGGCATTGCGGTCCACCGTGCATTCTCCACTTTATCATGTTTGAGGGTGCCATCAGATCTCCGGCCAATTGGTATACTCTCCATATACTACTGATGTCCGCGGTTTGGCGACTTTAAAAAAAATGTGAAACTGCTCTCCTGTACTCTTAAGTGTCTTCCTCTATACTTATATGGGTAACATGTTTAATTGTTGGCATAAAAAAGTTTTCGTTGATTGTAACAGCTTCTTCATCATAGAAAAAAACAGACCATATGTTACTTCAATCCACGTGGGGATTTTATTAATGCTATTGTAGCTTCGAATTGTCTACTTAAGTCTTGCGATGCTATCATCCAGTTCTACATTTGGCCAAAAATACGTCCATATAGTAATACAATCTCCTCGAATGTCGGCTTTTGATGTTCCGGTACGGCTTGCCACATGGGTAACTTTATTGTTACAAGCTATCTGTACATCAAAGATTAGTCTCTCACCCTAATGCCAACAAATCATGTTATCCTCTTCATATATATACAAACTGAGTGCAAAACACTTGAATTATATAGATAGCCAGTATACATCCATAAATTTCTTAACTTGATCTCTAAGTTGCAACGTTTTTTAGGGATACAGAGGGTATGCATGTGTCCACGCAGAGAAAATTGCAAAAGGACGACTATTAAAACATCAAGTGTTAGTATAGTTTTGGTTTTGTGGACGGATGTGATGTTGCGGATGAGTCTGCTTGCATCAAAGTTTTTTAACCGAGTTATTTTTGTGTGCCAAAGCTATATCTCAAGATTTCAACATTGTAGTTTCATGCGTAAACGCAGGCTTGCTTTTCTTAAAGAATAATTTTGTTATAAGGTAGACTAAAGCTTTCAACATTGTTCAGCTTCTTGAATAAATTCAGGCTTGTTTTTCTTAAAGAATAATTTTGTTGCTTTCAAAATTGCTTGATTTATGTATATATTCATGTAATAGATCAAAATTGAGACCAAGAAGGACTTTGATGTTCTGGCCAACGATCACCCTGTTGCATTGCTCCTGTGGTGTAGCAACTATTACATCATGCTATTTATACCACCTTGATGTTTCATTGTTCTAAAATATAACAGATATGATCTTCATGTTATGTCTGCCTATGTAATTTTAGGAATACCTACCATTCTGTAAAAATCTGTATTTTTAGAAATACCTACCATTTTATTGGAAAAATTTATATTTTTAGAAATACTACCATTTTATTGTAAAAATGTACAGGCGCAACAACGCGCGCCATTACTGATCTAGTGCTCATCAAAAGGAATCCACTAACAAGGTTGATCAAGTCTTGTCAACAAACTCATTCCGATTATCATGAAACCGGAGAAATTTCGAATAACACTAGGTTACCTCAACGGGGATATGCACATCCCCAATAATAAGTATATCATATTTCTTCTTGACAGTAGGAAGAGGAAATTCAAAACCTCCAAATATAATCGATGGAATTTTTCCGATAGAATTGATGCTATGAACTTGAGGTTGTTTCCTCGGAAAGTGTACCGTATGCTCTTTACCATTAACATGAAAAGTTACATTGCCTTTGTTGCAATCAATAACAGCCCCTGCAGTATTAAGAAAAGGTCTTCCAAGAATAATAGACATACTATCATCCTCGGGAATATCAAGCATAACAAAGTCCGTTAAAATAGTAACGTTTGCAACCACAACAGGCACATCATCACAAATACCGACAGGTATATCAGTTGATTTATCAACCATTTGTAAAGATATTTCAGTAGGTGTCAACTTATTCAAATCAAGTCTACGATATAAAGAGAGAGGCATAACACTAACACCGGCTCCAAGATCACATAAAGCAGTTTTAACATAGTTTCTTTAATGGAGCATGGTATTGTTGGTACTCCTGGATCTCCAAGTTTCTTAGGTATTCCACCCTTAAAAGTATAATTAGCAAGCATGGTGGAAATTTCATCTTCCGGTATCTTTCTTTTATTTGTAACAATTTCTTCCATATACTTAGAATAAGGATTCATTTTGAGCATATCAGTCAAATGCTTACGCAAGAAGATAGGTCTAATCATTTCCGCAAAGCGCTCAAAATCCTCATCATCCTTTTTCTTGGATGGTTTAGGATGAAAAGGCATGGGTTTCTGAACCCATGGTTCTCTTTCCTTATCGTGCTTCCTAGCAACAAAGTCTCTCTTATCATAATGTTGATTCTTTGATTGTGGGTTATCAAGATCAACAACAGGTTCAATCTCTACTTCATTGTCATTACTAGGTTGAGCATCATTATGAACATCATCATTAACATTTTCATTAGGTTCATGTTCATTAACAGATTGAGTTTCAGCATCAGAAATAGAAATATCATTTGGATTATCAGGTGGTTCAGCAATAGGTTCACTAGAAGTTTGCACAGTTCTATCATTTTTCTTTTTCTTCTTTTTAGAAGAACTAGGTGCATCAATTTTATTTCTCTGAAAATCTTGATCAATCCTCTTAGGGTGGCCTTCAGGATACAAAGGTTCCTGAGTCATTCTACCAATTCTAGTAGCCACTTTAACAGCATAATTATTTTTCTTACTATTCATCTCATTGAGCAATTCTGTTTGAGCTTTAAGTACTTCTTCTACTTGAGTGGTAACCATAGAAGCATGTTTGCTAACAAGTTTAAGTTCACCTCTAATATTAGCCATATAATCACCCAAGTATTTAATCATATCAGCATCTTGTTTTAATTGTCTACCAAAATAAGCATTGAAGTCTTCTTGCTTAAACATAAAATTATCAAACTCATCCAAGCATTGACTAGCAATTTTAGTAGGAGGGATTTCAACTTTATCATATCTATAGAGAGAATTTACCTTTACTACCTGTGTCGGGTTATCGAGGTCTGGAGGTTCGTCAATAAATAAAGGATTAAGATCATATGTTTCTTCAACAGGCGGTAAATTAAGACCATGTATTTCTTCAATAGGAGGTAAATTCTTAACATCTTCAGCTTTAATACCTTTTTCTTTCATAGATTTCTTTGCCTCTTGCATATCTTCAGGACTGAGAAATAGAATATCTCCCTTCTTCGGAGTTGGTTTAGTAATAGGATCATTAATTGGAGCAGGAGCTGGCTCAGGAGGTGCCCGATTATTTTCATTTGTCAACATATTATTCAATAAGATTTCAGCTTCATCCGTGTTCTTTCCCTGAAAAGAGAACCAACACAACTATCCAAGTAATCTCTGGAAGTATCGGTTAGTCCATTGTAAAAGATATCAAGTATTTCATTTTTCTTAAGAGGATGATCAGGCAAAGCATTAAGTAACTTGAGAAGCCTCCCCCAAGCTTGTGGGAGACTCTCTTCTTTAATTTGCAAAAAGTTGTATATTTCCTTTAAAGCAGCTTGTTTCTTATGAGCAGGGAAATATTTAGCAAAGAAGTAATAGATCATATCCTGGGGACTACGCACACAACCAGGATCAAGAGAATTAAACCATATCTTAGCATCACCCTTTAATGAGAACGGAAATATTTTAAGGATATAAAAGTAGCGAGATCTCTGATCATTAGTGAATAGGGTAGCTATATCATTTAATTTAGTAAGATGTGCTACAACAGTTTCAGATTCATAGCCATGAAAAGGATCAGATTCAACCAAAGTAATTATATCAGGATCAACAGAGAATTCATAATCCTTATCAGCAACACAGATAGGTGAAGTAGAAAAGGCAGGGTCAGGTCTCATCCTAGAATTTAGAGATTGCTTATTCCATTTAGCTAATAACCTTTTGAGTTCATATCTATCTTTGCAAGCTAAAATAGCCAAAGAAGCATCTTGATCAAATAAATAACCCTCAAGAATAACAAGTGATTCTTCATCATCACTTTTATCTTCATAATCAGATTCAATATTTTCAATCTCTCTAGCCTTAGCAAGTCGTTCCTCGAGAAAATCACTAAGTGGCATAGTAGTATCAGGCATAGAGGTAGTTTCATCATAAGTATCATGTATAGCAGAAGTAGCATCATCAATAACATGCGACATATCAGAACGAATAGCAAAAGCAGGTTTAGGTGTCGCAAGCTTACTCATAACAGAAGGTGAATCAAGTGCAGAGCTAGATGGCAGTTCCTTACCTCCCCTCGTAGTTGAGGGATAGATCTTGGTTTTTGGATCTCTCAAGTTCTTCATAGTGTCCAACAGATATAAATCCCAAGTGACTCAAAGAATAGAGCTATGCTCCCCGGCAACGGCGCCAGAAATTAATCTTGATAACCCACAAGTATAGGGGATCGCAACAGCTTTCGAGGGTAGAGTATTCAACCCAAATTTATTGATTCGACACAAGGGGAGCCAAAGAATATTCTCAAGTATTAGCAGCTGAGTTGTCCATTCAACCACACCTGGAAACTTAGTATCTGCAGCAAAGTGTTTAGTAGCAAAGTAATATGATAGTGATGGTAATGGTAACAAAAGAGTAATGAAAGCAAAGTAATGTTTTTGGTATTTTGTAGTGATTGTAACAGTAGCAATGGGAAAGTAAATAAGCGTAAACTAGTATATGGAAAGCTCGTAGGCATTGGATCAATGATGGATAATTATGCCGGATGTGGTTCATCATGTAACAGTCATAACATAGGGTGACACATAACTAGCTCCAATTCATCAATGTAATGTAGGCATGTATTTCGAATATAGTCATACGTGCTTATGGAAAAGAACTTGCATGACATCTTTTGTCCTACCCTCCCGTGGCAGCGGGGTCCTTACGGAAACTAAGGGATATTGAGGCCTCCTTTTAATAGAGAACCGGAACAAAGCATTAGCACATAGTGAATACATGAACTCCTTAAACTACGGTCATCACCGGTAAGTATCCCGATTATTGTCACTTTGGGGTTAACGGATCATAACACATAATAGGTGACTATAGACTTGCAAGATAGGATCTAGAACTCTCATATATTGATGAAAACATAATAGGTTCAGATCTGAAATCATGGCACTCGGGCCCTAGTGACAAGCATTAAGCATAGCAAAGTCATAGCAACATCAATCTGAGAACATAGTGGATACCAGGGATCAAACCCTAACAAAACTAACTCGATTACATGGTGAATCTCATCCAACCCATCACCGTCCAGCAAGCCTACGATGGAATTACTCACACACGGCGGTGAGCATCATGAAATTGGTGATGGAGGATGGTTGATGATGATGACGGCGACGAATCCCCCTCTCCAGAGCCCCGAACGGACTCTAGATCAGCCTTCCCGAGAGGTTTTAGGGCTTGGCGGTGGCTCCGTATCGTAAAACGTGATGATTTCTTCTCTCCTATTTTTTTCTCCCCGAAAGCAGTTATATAGAGTTGGAGTTGGAGTCGGGGGGTCTTTAGGGGGCCCATGATGTAGGGGGGCGCGCCGAAGGGTGGGCGCCCCCACCCTCGTGAGAAGGGTGTGGGCTCCCTGGTCTTCATCTTTGGCGAGGATTTATTATTATTTATTGTAAGATATTCCGTGGAGTTTCAGGTCATTCCGAGAACTTTTGTTTTCTACACATAAAACAACATCATGGCAATTCTGCTGAAAACAGCGTCAGTCCGGGTTAGTTCCATTCAAATCATACAAGTTATAGTCCAAAACAAGGGCAAAAGTGTTTGGAAAAGTATATACGACGGAGATGTATCAGTCCTCTCGGTAATACAACATCATAAGAAGCTTCATGTGACTAATGAGTTTTGTTAGAAAATCTTGTATTACAGAACGATTTAAGAGACTTGCCGGTAATGAGATTGAACTAGGTATGGAGATGCTGACGATCAAATCCCGGGCAAGTAACGTATCACCGGACAAAGGGAATTATATATAGGATTAACTGAATCCTTGACATCGTCGTTTGACCGATAAAGATCCTCGTGGAGTATGTGGGAACTGCTACCTCTTGAGCACTGCGTTGGTTTTCCCCGAAGAGGAAGGGATGATGCAGCAAAGTAGCGTAAGTATTTCCCTCGGTTTTTGAGAACCAAGGTATCAGTCCAGTAGGAGGCTACGCGCGAGTCCCTGGCACCTGCACAAAACAAATAAATCCTCGCAACCAACGCGATAAGGGGTTGTCAATCCCTACACGGCCACTTACGAGAGTGAGATCTGATAGATATGATAAGATAATATTTTTGGTATTTTTATGATAAAGATGCAAAGTAAAATAAAGCAAAGTAAAAAGCAAAGGAAATTACTAAGTATTGGAAGATTAATATGATGAAGATAGACCTGGGGGCCATAGGTTTCACCAGTGGCTTCTCTCAAGAGCATAGGTATTTTACGGTGGGTGAACAAATTACTGTTGAGCAATTGACAGAATTGAGCATAGTTATGAGAATATCTAGGTATGATCATGTATATAGGCATCACGTCCGAGACAAGTAGACCGACTCATGCCTGCTTCTACTAATATTACTCCGCTCATCGACCGCTATCCAGCATGCATCTAGAGTATTAAGTTCATGAAAATAGAGTAACGCCTTAAGCAAGATGACCTGATGTAGAGGGATAAACTCATGCAATATGATGAAAACCCCATCTTGTTATCCTCGATGGCAACAATACAATACGTGCCTTGCCGCCCCTACTGTCACTGGGAAAGGACACCGCAAGATTGAACCCAAAGCTAAGCACTTCTCCCATTGCAAGAAAGATCAATCTAGTAGGACAAACCAAACTGATAATTCGAAGAGACTTGCAAAGATAACTAATCATAAATAAAAGAATTCAGAGAAGATTCAAATATTGTTCATAGATAGACTTGATCATAAACCCACAATTCATCGGTCTCAACAAACACACCGCAAAAAGAAGATTACATCGAATAGATCTCCACAAGAGAGGGGGAGAACATTGTATTGAGATCCAAAAAGAGAGAAGAATCCATCTAGCTAATAACTATGGACCCGTAGGTCTGAGATAAACTACTCACACTTCATCGGAGGGGCTATGGTGACGATGTAGAAGCCCTCCGGGATCGATGCCCCCTCCGGCGGAGCTCCGGAACAGGCCCCAAGATGGGATCTCGTGGATACAGAAAGTTGCGGCGGCGGAATTAGGGTTTTGGCTCTGTATCTGATCGTTTGGGGGTACGTAGGTATATATAGGAGGAAGGAGTACGTCGGTGGAGCAACAGGGGGCCCACGAGGGTGGAGGGCATGCCTAGGGGGTAGGCGCGCCCCCTACCTCGTGGCCTCCTCCTTTGTTTCTTGGCGTAGGGTCCAAGTCTCCTGGATCATGTTCGGTGAGAAAATCACGTCCCCGAAGGTTTCATTCCGTTTGGACTCCGTTTGATATTCCTTTTCTTCGAAACCCTAAAATAGGAAAAAAAAACATCAATTCTGGGCTGGGCCTCCGGTTAATAGGTTAGTCCCAAAAATAATATAAAAGTGGATAATAAAGCCCAATAATGTCCAAAACAGTAGATAATATAGCATGGAGCAATCAAAAATTATAGATACGTTGGAGACGTATCAGGAACCAATATGGGCATCTAGGTCTCGCTATTGGTTATTGACCGGAGAGGAGTCTCAGTCATGTCTACATGATTCTTGAACCCATAGGGTCGCACGCTTAATGTTCGGTAGCGCTATGATAGTATTGAAATATTAATAGTGGAAAGTCTGAAGGTTGTTTGGAGTCTCAGATGTGATCCGATACATCACGATGAGCTCCGGAATGGTCCAGAGGTAAAGATTTGTATATGGAAAGTTGTTGTCGGGGTTTCGGAAAAAACTTCGGTTTTTCGGTATTGTACCCGGAAGTCACCGGAAGGTTCAAGAGGGTTCTGGAGGTCCTCGGAGGGGGAGCTCCTACACCGCGCGTGGGGCACCCCCAGTCGCGGCAGCGCCCACCCTCGCGCCCTATTGAGCCAGCCCATGCGCAGGCAGGGCGGGCCGCCCGATTTTTTTCGTTTTCATTTTTTCCTTTCCTTTTTATTTTCTGCTATTTTTATTCTATATTAAAATAATTCGGGTTTCTTTTCTAAAATTTCAAATTATTATGAATTTTGAATTGTCAAAAAAAGTTTTTGAATTCAATAAATATTTGCAATTAAAAGAATGAACATATTTTTAATTTTAATGAAGAATTTTTTAATAATGATGAACATTTTTTATATTTCATGAGCAAATTTTGAAATTTTTGAACAAAATTCGTATCCAGAAAATATTTTTTGAAAAAACTGGATTTTTTTTTGATTTAAATGAACATTTTCTGAAAATCTATGAACAAATTTGTAATTTGATGAACATTTTTGCAATTCATGAACATTTTTGCAATTGGATGAACAAAATTTGAATTTTAATGAACATTTTTTAAATCTGATGAACAAAAACTGAATTCGATGAACATCTTTTGAAATTGTTGAATTTTTTAAACATTAATGAACATTTTTTGAATTCGATGAATGAAAAACTGTTCATGAATTTAAAAGGAAAATTCATAAAAAGTGTAAAGTAAAAAATTACGTAATTTAAAAAAATCATGTATTTCAAAAACTGTTACAAAAATGTTCACGAATTTTAAAAAAACATATTCGCAAATTGAAGACAAAAAGAAAAATAAAATAGAAAAAATTATGAATTTAAAAGATTTTTGCAAATTGAAAAAAAAGAATAAAGATGAAAATCAAAAAATAGTAAAAGAAAAGAAAAAAAGAAAGGAAAACAAAAAAAAGGAACAAAAAAGAAAAAAGGAAAAGGAAAAAGAAAGAAAAACAAAAAACCAGTTCAGGGAAGGTTCTAGAACATTCCCAAAACCTATGTGGAAAGTGAAGTAGATATGAAGGAGGTGGTGCTGATGGGTAGTACAGAAGCAGTACAGGAGCAAGGAGGAAGATGATGAAGGAAGAAGGTGGAGGAGAGAGAGGATGACAGGTGGGCCCTATGCCAGCCTAACAGCTGGGTCGAACGGTGTGGGCCATTTGTGCCACGTCATCACTTATAGTGGGAAACACTGTTAGTTTTCTTGTCAAAACGTGGTCAAGCATCATTTTTAGTGCGTTCGGCAACAACTACTCAAAATCGGTGTTTTCGGCAAACTTTTATGAAAATAGTGTTTTTTCGCACTGTATGACGCAACTGTGGTGGTTTTCGGCAATTTACTCTGTTTTGGATGTAGATATAAATTTCTTCCCAAGAGACATAGGATTTATCGAATTCAGAAAGTGAATTAAGCTTGGCAATGAAACATCTGCAGATTCTTTAAATCATTCTAGTTTTCTAGTCCAATTGTGTCGTGGTGATCTCATGGTAGATGCCATAAGATGGCTAAACGTGGAGGGCTACATGAGGACGCCGATGGGTTCCAGAAGCGAGGTTGGGACACGCGAGCGCTGGATGCAAGGCGTACCCAGGTTCGGGGCCCCCCGTGGGAGGTAATACCCCTACTCCTGCCTAAATGGGATGATATGCACTATGGTTACAATGATGCTCCTGGAGCAGTTTGGGCAGAGGAGGAAGAAAGGGCTAGGCCTCAGTTCTTGCCTCTCTTGTGAGTGAGTGTGAGTGGGCGTACTGCTAGTTGGTTCGTTACCCTCTGCATGGAGGGCTCCTAGTAGGTCTAATAGGCTGGCCCCAGGGATACAAGGGTAAAGATACATGGGCGTGGGCCCATGGTGTCATCGTCTGGGGGCCGGCGATGAGGGCCGCCGGGTGCGTCGGGGGTGGGTCCTGCCGGATCCGCTGGGCACGGGCCGTGTCGGGGTCGCCGGGCACGGATCCTGCCGGTTGCACGACACTGTGGCCCATCTCGTCCCACGCCACGGGGTGGTAGGCATAGCCCAGCAACAGTGCCGCGTCGCCCGAGCGCCGCTAGCCTCTGTAGCGACCCGACCTCAGGTGGTCAAGTCTTTATGCTTAAGTGTCATCCCTGGATCGGTATGCTGACACACACAGTACTCGAGAATTTATAACAAAGGTAAATCACATGTATAAAGTAACATAAATACTATTACCTCAATCCAAATAGCGGAAGTAACAACAAGGTTGTGGATTCCCATCAACACCAACGGCAAAGTTGAGTGTAGAAATCGTAACCCTAACGTATCACTTACTCGTCGTAAGATTCCTGCAACATGAGACGTTGCAGCCACAAAGGGTCAGTACATTGAATGTACTGGCAAATTCACACCATAGGATAATGATGAATAAGATCTATCACTACCTGCATATATGGCTGGTGGAAAAGCTCTATGGTTATAATTTTTTTGCGAAAAGCCAATTTTTCCCTACTGTAAAGGAATATAATTTATTTAACTACAAAGTTGGTTGAAAAAATTATTGAGAAGGTTTCTCCAACTCAATCCCAAATTAACATCAATAACCCAACAAATTATTTAAGTAATGTGATGAGATCAATATGATAATCCAAGAACCAGATACTCAAGATTGTCCATAACCAGGGACACGGCTAATCATGATTAGTTTATACACTCTGCACAGGTTTTCACACTTTTCCCCACATGACTCAATCTCCTCTGTTGGATTTCTCGCACTACATGGTGTTTGAGAAACGAATGACCGGGACACAGTCTTTCAGAAGCATTAACTCTCTACTATGGATAGACAGTACCACCTACAACCCACCACATCTGCTAGTCTATGATATGTCTCCAACGTATCTATAATTTTTGATTGTTCCATGCTATATTATATCCTATTTTGGACATTATTGGGCTTTATTATACACTTTTATATTATTTTTGGGACTAACCTATTAACCGGAGGCCCAGCCCAGAATTGCTGTTTTTTTGCCTATTTTAGGGTTTCGTAGAAAAAGAATATCAAACGGAGTCCAAACGGAATGAAACCTTCGGGAATGTGATTTTCGGAACGAACATGATACAGAGGACTTGGACCCTACATCAAGCGACCAACGAGGAAGGCACGAGGTAGGGGGGCGCGCCTACCCCCCCCCCCCCAGCCGCGCCCTCCACCCTCGTGGGGCCCACGTTGCTCCACGACGTACTCCTTCCTCCTATATATACCTACGTACCCCGAAACTACCAGATACAGAGCCAAAACCTTAATTCCACCGCCGTAACTTTCTGTATCCACGAGATCCCATCTTGGGGCCTTTTCCGGAGCTCCACCGGAGGGGGTATCGATCATGGAGGGCTTCTACATCAACACCATAGCCTCTCCGATGAAGTGTGAGTAGTTTACTTCAGACCTATGGATCCATAGCTATTAGTTAGATGGCTTCTTCACTCTTTTTGGATCTCAATACAAAGTTCTTCCCCTCTCTTGTGGAGATCTATTGGATGTAATCTTCTTTTGCGGTGTGTTTGTTGAGGCCGATGAATTGTGGGTCTATGATCAAGTTTATCTATGAACAATATCTGAATCTTCTCTGAATTCTTCTATGTATGATTGGTTATCTTTGCAAGTCTCTTCGAATTATCTGGCCTACTAGATTGATCTTTCTTGCAATGTGAGAAGTGCTTAGCTTTGGGTTCAATCTTGCGGTGTCATTTCCCAGTGATAGTAGGGGCAGCAAGGCACATATTGTATTGTTGCCATCGAGGATAACAAGATGGGGTTTATATCATATTGCACGAGTTTATCCCTCTACATCATGTCATCTTGCTTAAAGAGTTACTCTGTTCTCTTGAACTTAATACTCTAGATGCATGCTGGATAGCGGTCGATGTGTGGAGTAATAGTAGTAGATGCAGGCATGAGTCGGTCTACTTGTCTCGGACATGATGCCTATATACATGATCATACCTAGATATTCTCATAACTATGCTCAATTCTGTCAATTGTTCAACAGTAATTTGTTCATCCACCGTAATACTTATGCTCTCGAGAGAAGCCTCTAGTGAAACCTATGGCCCCCGGGTCTATTTTCCATCATATTAATCTTCCAATACTTAGTTATTTCCTTTGCTATTTATTTTACTTGCATCTTTATTTCTCTTTATCATAAAAATACCAAAAATATTATCTTATCATATATATCATATCTCACTCTTGTAGGTGACCGTGAAGGGATTGACAACCCCTTTATCACGTTGGTTGCGAGGATTTTATTTGTTTGTGTAGGTGCGAGGGACTCGTGCGTGGCCTCCTACTGTATTGATACCTTGGTTCTAAAAAACTAAGGGAAATACTTATGTTGCTCTGCTGCATCACCCTTTCCTCTTCAAGGGAAAACCAACGCAGTGCTCAAGAGGTAGCAAGAAGGATTTCTGGCGCCGTTGCCGGGGAGTCTACGCAAAAGTCATCATACCAATTACCCATCAGAAACCCTTATCTCCCGCAATACATTATTTGCCATTTGCCTCTCATTTTCCTCTCCCCCACTTCACCCTTGCCGTTTTATTCGCCCTCTTTTCCGTTCGCCCTTTTTCCGTTTGCTTTAATGTCTTACTTGGTTCGTTTGCTCGTTTGATTGGAATAGTTGTTTATTTATTACTAAACAGAGAACCTAAGATCTATGGATCCTCATCCGCTTGCTAATCTTTTTAGGAGATCCAATTATGATGAACCAATTGCTAGTGAGTTTTGTGCACTAGATTATCTTTATAAGGTTTTGCTTAAAATTTGTGAATCTGAAAAGCGTGATGAATTACTTTATGAAGCGATTCACGATAGATCTTTGAATAGAAAGCATGATTGCAATGATGATAGTATAAATTCTATTAATGTCAATTGTGCTTATAATATGCAAAACCCTAAGCTTGGGGATGCTAGTTTTGCTATGTCCTCTACTTGTTGCAATGATCATGATTGGGGTGATTCTTCTTTTGATCTTGAAAATTTATTTACCCCCCATGATGATTATGAGATTGATAATCGTGTTTGCAATAATACTGAAAGTGGGTTTGGAAGAGTGTCAACTTTAGATCCCACATATTTGGATAATGTTTAATCTTATGAAGTCTTTGATAAAGGTGGGTTTGAAGAGGTCATGACTTTAGTTAATGTTAATCCCACTATTTTGGAAGAGTGTCAACTTTGCATGCATGTGGATCGTGTTGAAACTATTTTATGTGATAGCTATTTTGTTGAATTTGCTTATGATCCCACATGTAATTATTATGAGAGAGGAAAATTTGGTGATAGAAATTTCCATGTTACTAAATTACCTCTCATTATGTTGGGATTGCTATTGTTTCTTTCCACTTCCTTGCATATGCTAGTTTTTGCTTGTCTTGATAATTTGTTTACTTATAAGATGCCTATGCATAGGAAGTATGTGTGATAGCCTGGCTTATTAGGGATGATAGACTACTCATATCAATAAGGAATTCCTTCTTTTCTGGGAGCCCATTCGGACATAACTCCAAAGTTAAGCGTGCTCAGCTTGGAGTAGTTTCAGGATGGGTGACCGACCGTGAAGTTGCTCCCGGGTGCGCACGAGTGAGGACAAAGTGCGCAGAAAATACTAGTATTGATCTATGGGGCCAGTCTAGATCCCGCCAGGAGTAACGACCACCAGCGGGTGTGTCCGGGGCGTTACAAGTTGGTATCAGAGCCGACCCTCGCGGTTACACGGATGTTTGCAGACAGGTGCGCGGTCATGTTGTGCATGATGTTTGTGACCCGTCATGGCACACGGCATGGCACATGTGCCGGACTGGAAGCACAAACGTATGTGCCAAGAGGGAACGTTCCTGTGGCCCGGTGAGGACGTCGGTTCCTCTGAGTGGGGGTGTATGTGATAGCCTGGCTTATTAGGGATGATAGACTACTCATATCAATAAGGAATTCCTTCTTTTTCGGGAGCCCATTCGGACAGAACTCCAAAGTTAAGTGTGCTTAGCTTGGAGTAGTTTCAGGATGGGTGACCGACCGGGAAGTTGCTCCCGGGTGTGCATGAGTGAGGACAAAGTGCACAGAAAAGACTAGTATTGATTCGTGGGGCCAGTCTAGATCCCACCAGGAGTAACGACCACCGGCGGGTGTGTCCGGGGCGTTACAGTATGTTAGACTTGGATGTGTTTGTCACGTGTTTTATGATGCTCTATTTGTGCTTCAATTCTTGTCTTTCATGTGAGCATCATTGAAATCTTATACCTAGCTATAAGGCTTTAAAGAAAAGCACTTGTTGGGAGATAACCCAATATTTTTCCTTGCTGTTATTCAATAAATAATTTATCTAGCCTCTGTTTTGGTTGTGTTTTTTGTGTTTAATTAGTGTTTGTGCCAAGTAGAACCGTTGGGAAGACTTGGGGAAAGTCTTTTTAATCTTGCTGTAAAAAACAGAAACTTTAGCGCTCACGAGAACTGCTGCCATTTTTATTTAGAAAGTTCTATTTAGTTAATTATTTTTTTAGATGATTAATATATAAATTCATCACGTCCAGAAATTTATTTTAGAATTTTTGGGGTTCCAGATCTTGCGTTAGCTACAGATTACTACAGACCGTTCTGTTTTTGACAGATTCTGTTTTTCGTGTGTTGTTTGCCTATTTTGATGAATCTATGGCTAGTAAAATAGTTTATAAACCATAGAGAAGTTGTAATACAGTAGGTTTAACACCAATATAAATAAAGAATGAGTTCATTACAGTACCTTGAAGTGGTGTTTTGTTTTCTTTCACTAACGGAGCTCACGAGATTTTCTACTTTAAGTTTTGTGTTGTGAAGTTTTCAAGTTTTCGGTAAATATTTGATGGATTATGGAACAACAAGTGGCAAGAGCCTAAGCTTGGGGATGCCCATGGCACCCCCAAGATAATCTAATGACACCTAAAAGCCAAAGCTTGGGGATGCCCCGGAAGGCATCCCCTCTTTCGTCTACTTCTATCGGTAACTTTACTTGGAGATATATTTTTATTTACCACATGATATGTGTTTTGCTTGGGGCATCTTGTATTATTTGAGTCTTTATTTGTTAGTTTTCCACAATCATCCTTGCTGCACATACCTTTTTGAGAGAGACACTCATGATTCGGAAATTGTTAGAATACTCTATGTGCTTCACTTATATCTTTTGAGTTATATAGTTTTTACTCTAGTGCTTCATTTACATCTTTTAGAGCACGTTGGTAGATTTGTTTGTTCTCTCATGTTTCATTATATTATTTTGACAGTCCTACAAAAAAGCATGGTAATTTGCTTTAATTATGTTAGGCATTCAAGATTAATAATAAAATTTTCTTATGAGTGTGTTAAATACTATGAGAAGTTTGAAACTTGATAATTGTTTTGAGATATGGAGATGGTGATATTAGAGTCGTGCTAGTTGAGTAGTTGTGAATTTGAGAAATGCTTGTGTTAAAGTTTGTGATTCCCATAGCATGCACGTATGGTGAACCGTTATGTTAAGAAGTCAGAGCATGATGTATTTATTGGTTGTCCTCCTTATGAGTGGCGGTCGGGGACGAGCAATGGTCTTTTCCTACCAATCTATCCCCCTAGGAGCATGCGCGTAGTACTTTGCTTCGATAACTAATAGATTTTTGCAATAAGTATGTGAGTTATTTTATGACTAATGTTGAGTCCATGGATTATACGCACTCTCACCCTTTCACCATTGCTAGCCTCTCTAATACCATACACCTTTCGCTGGTATCGTAAACCCACCATATACCTTCCTCAAAACAGCCACCATACCTACCTATCATGGCATTTCCATAGCCATTCCGAGATATATTGCCATGCAACTTTCCACCGTTCCGTTTAATATGACACACTCCATCATTGTCATATTGCTTTGCATGATCATGTAGTTGAAATTTTAGTTATGGCAAAGCCACCGTTCATAATTCTTTCATATAAGTCACTCATGCATCATTGCTATCCCGGTACACCAACGGAGGCATTCATATAGAGTCATACTTTGTTCTAGTATTGAGTTGTAATCATTGAGTTGCAAATAAATAGAAGTGTGATGATCATCATTCATAGAGTATTGTCACAAAAAAAAGAGAGAAAGGCCAAAAAAAGAAGCCCCCCCAAAAGAATGAAAAGGGGCAATACTACTATCCTTTTTTCCACACTTGTGCTTCAAAGTAGCACCATGATCTTCATGATAGAGAGTCTCTTATGCTATCACTTTCATATACTAGTGGGAATTTTTCATTATAGAACTTGGCTTGTATATTCCAACGACAGGCTTCCTCAAAATGCCCGAGGTATTCATGAGCAAGCAAGTTGGATGCACACCCACTTAGCTTCTTTTTGTTGAGCTTTCATATACTTATAGCTCTAGTGCATCCGTTGCATGGTAATCACTACTCACTCACATTGATATGTATTGATGGGCATCTCCATAGCCCGTTGATACGCCTAGTTGATGCGAGACTATCTTCTCCCTTTTTGTCTTCTCCACAACCACCATTCTATTCCACCTATAGTGCTATGTCCATGGCTCACTGTCATGTATTGCGTGAAGATTGAAAAAGTTTGAGAACACCAAAAGTATGAAACAATTGCTTGGCTTGTCATCGAGGTTGTGCATGATTTGAATAATTGTGTGGTGAAGACGGAGCATAGCCAGACTGTATGATTTTGTAGGGATAACTTTCTTTGGCCATGTTATTTTGAAGAGACATAATTGCTTAGTTAGTATGCTTGAAGTAATATTATTTCTATGTCAATATTAAACTTTTGTCTTGAATCTTTCGGATGTGAATATTCATACCACAATTAAGAGAATTACATTGAAAATTATGCCAAGTAGCATTCCACATCAAAAATTCTGTTTTTATCATTTACCTACTCGAGGACGAGCAGGAATTAAGCTTGGGGATGCTTGATACGTCTCCAACGTATCTATAATTTTTATTGTTCCATGCTATATTATGTCCTGTTTTGGACATTAATGGGCTTTATTATACACTTCTATATTATTTTTGGGACTAACCTATTAACTGGAGGCCCAGCCCAGAATTGCTGTTTTTTCCTATTTTAGTGTTTCGCAGAAAAAGAATATCAAATGGAGTCCAAACGGAATGAAACCTTCGGGAACATGATTTTCGGAACGAACATGATCCAGAGGACTTGGACCCTACGTCAAGCAACCAACGAGGAAGGCACGAGGTAGGGGGGCGCGCCTACCCCCCAGGCGCGCCCTCCACCCTCGTGGGGCCCATGTTGCTCCACCGACGTACTCCTTCCTCCTATTTATACCTACGTATCCCAAACTACTAGATACGGAGCCAAAACCCTAATTCCACTGCCGTAACTTTCTGTATCCACGAGATCCCATCTTGGGGCCTTTTCCGGAGCTCCACCGGAGGGGGCATCGATCACGGAGGGCTTCTACATCAACACCATAGCCTCTCCGATGAAGTGTGAGTAGTTTAGTTCAGACCTACGGGTCCATAGTTATTAGCTAGATGGCTTCTTCACTCTTTTTGGATCTCAATACAAAGTTCCCCCCCTCTCTTGTGGAGATCTATTCGATGTAATCTTCTTTTGCGGTGTGTTTGTTGAGGCTAATGAATTGTGGGTCTATGATCAAGTTTATCTATGAACAATATTTGAATCTTCTCTGAATTCTTTTATGTATGATTGGTTATCTTTGTAAGTCTCTTCGAATTATCAGTTTGGTTTGTCCTACTAGATTGATCTTTCTTGCAATGGGAGAAGTGCTTAGCTTTGGGCTCAATCTTGCGCTGTCCTTTCCCAGTGACAGTAGGGGCAGCACGGCATGTATTGTATTGTTGCCATCGAGGATAACAAGATGAGGTTTATATCATATTGCATGAGTTTATCCCTCTACATCATGTCATCTTGCTTAAAGCGTTACTCTGTTCTCTTGAACTTAATACTCTAGATGCATGCTGGATAGCGGTCGATGTGTGGAGTAATAGTAGTAGATGCAGGCAGGAGTCGGTCTACTTGTCTCGGACGTGATGCCTATATACATGATCATACCTAGATATTCTCATAACTATGCTCAATTCTGTCAATTGCTCAACAGTAATTTGTTCACCTACCGTAATACTTATGCTCTCGAGAGAAGCCTCTGGTGAAACCTATGGCCCCCGGGTCTATTTTCCATCATATTAATCTTCCAATACTTAGTTATTTCCTTTGTTATTTATTTTACTTGCATCTTTATTTCTCTTTATCATAAAAATACCAAAAATATTATCTTATCATATCTATCAGATCTCACTCTCATAGGTGACCGTGAAGGGATTGACAACCCCTTTATCACGTTGGTTGCGAGGAGTTTATTTATTTGTGTAGGTGCGAGGGACTCGTGCGTGGCCTCCTGCTGGATTGATACCTTGGTTCTCAAAAACCGAGGGAAATACTTACGCTGCTCCGCTGCATCACCCTTTCCTCTTCAAAGGAAAACCAACGCAGTGCTCAAGAGGTAGTAGTCTACCTCTTCGAGAGCTTCACGCAACTTACTTAACTATGCCAGAGCCCATAATGACTTGTGGCTGCACACATAAGTTTCTAGCATGAATAATCTTATGATCCCTTTGAGCCTGGGTGGCATTCCATAGGGTGATCACACGGGTCCCCCGGGATCCCCTTGGGCAAGCACTAGGTTCTCCAGATGCCCGGGAAAACCACTGGGTGCTCCACGGTGCCCCAACCAATCCACCCAGATGTTTATTGAAATAACCACCTTAAGTTGAACCATTAATTAACAATCTCACATCTGTCATGGATACACTCAAACCCAATCCACGTCTACGAGCATAGCATGGCAATATAAGCATAACGTAGAAGTAACTCCCAAGGGTTTGATATAAAGGACAATAGGTTCTACCTCATCAACCACTTCCCAATACCCACATGTTATCAATCCTACTCATGCAATGTTTGAGGGTGAAACTAATGCATAAAAACTAGGTATGAAAGGGATATGATCAAAGTGTGAACTTGCCTGTACTGTTGATGAAGATGATTCGCACTCAAAACTCTTGATAGTTCTACTCGTCACACTCCGGTCAATCTATCGTAAGCAAGCAATAGTAACCACACATACGTTTATAACTCAAAACTCTTGATATTGGAAAACATCAAAACTAAGCAAATAACTCTTGCAACATAAAACAATTTCTAGCAGTACCAAAATTATGTGAATTTGGCCTTATCAGAAAGTTTAGGCCAAGAGCTTCGATTTGCAAAAAGAATCAACTAAAACGGAGTTATAAAACTCAAGTTACTGTCAAACGAAGTTCAAATACTAAACTGTTTGAATTCAAAATTTAAATTTTCAAAAACATGTTCAAGTTGTTTTACTGGAAAGAGGGGATCATAATGAATAAGTGGGTGTTGGTTTCATCTAATTCCGACTAACGAGCAAAAAGTAGAGCTAGGTTGAAATCTAGGGGCTAACTGTAAAGAAACTAATTACGGATAGGTCCCTAACTAAAACTAACAGAAAAAGAAAATACTAAATAATGAACGTTCGCTAACTAGTTCTAAACAAAGAACATTCTTTGAATAGCTCTAACTAAAAAAACTAAACCGGGTTTTTAAAACAAAACCGAGAAAGAACCAGATCGGACCGGGGAAACGGTTTATACCGGTTCGGGCGGTCCTTCGTTGAAAACCGGCGGCGGATCTCCGGCGGCTTCCCGCGGCGGCGGGCGGCGGCGAGGAGCGGGGCGACGGCTGCGGGCGTTGGCGGCGACGGGCGAAGATGGCGTGGGGCGGCATAGCAAGCGGCGGAGCCGGCGAGGTGGACTACGGCGGCGCGGGAGGCGTCTAGCGGCGGCGGCGGCGAGATGCGGATTAGGAGGCGGCGGTGGCGAGAAGAGAGGAGGGAGAGGGGGTCCGGGGTGGCCTTTTAAGGGGCAGGGGAGGGCGCTGGCGTGGGGAAGGGGCGGCCAATGGCGGGGTGGCGCCGGACTCCGGGAGGAGTCCCGGTCGGGGGACGACGGGCGAGGCGGCGCGGAGCTGGGCCTTGGCCTGGTTTCGGCTGAGCCGGCCCAATCGGTGGAAGAATTTTTTTTAAGCACAACGAGAAATAAAATAAAGCAAAATAAAATAAAATAGAACCTAGGCATATAATATATCAAAATTTTCAGAAAAAGATTTTCTACAACCTGAATATTTTACTAACGTCAAATAAAATCCACAAAAATTCAAATAAAGCAAAGAGTGCCTCTGCTCTAATAAAACCCCAATAATTTTGAAAATACCAAAATAAATTCGAATTAATTTCTCTCCAATTTTCTAATGTAGGGAATCATTTTACCCTATTTTCCATATATTTTAATTTTTGAGAAAAATAATTTGAATAAAACCCAAATAACTCCAAATTGAAAATAATTTCTAAAGGAGTTTAAATTTGATACTTTGAAACTCCCAACTCATATTTCGTATAATTTGAAGAAGTCATTTTATCTTCTCTCATGAAAATCATTGAGTTGCTTGAAGTTTCTGAATTTGAAATATTTCCAAGTGAAATTCAAATATTTTTAAAAAAACTTTTCATTTATTTAAATGGAAGAAGTCATGTCATCTTCTCTCTAGGGTTTTGTATTTCAAAAGAATTTGGAATTCAGGGAGATCATAAAAGCAAAATGAAAGTTTGGGAAAGTACTTTTATTCCCTCTCATTTAACTTTCAAAAAGTTTTGAATTTCAGTCAATTTCAGTCAATCAATCACACAACAAACAAAAAATCAACCAAAACTATCTATTTATCCTACCACCCTTAAAATAAATCTCGTCCTCGAGATTCGGAGAGGCTAGAAAGAAATAGGTTAGGTTTGGGGTCTTCTCAAAATCCACCGATCATCACAGTGGGTCTGGGGTGCTACCACCCTTAGAAGCATGGTTACTGTTCCATCAATTCTTATATGCTCCATCCTTATTCTTGACAGTGTCGGTCTTCTCAAATTCTCGGAAAATTCCTTCTCTGGGCACCTCCGGTAGTGATATAACCTTTTTCCTCAATTCTTGTATCCTTGGTAAGGTTCTTCCAGGACTGGGTCTTCTTATCTGACAGGTCTGGTGCCAATACTAAATAACTATCTATATCTCATGGTGGTCAACCATTTATGGTTTCTCCTGCAGGAAATGGGCCTGGGCTTCATTTTCACCGTATAACCTACGATTGGCAACAGCTGCCGTGTACAAAGGAAAAATTCTTATACCATTCTAAGGTTTTAAACAAGGTTTTGATCGTCGTCTCTCTACTATAGGAAAGTCACTCAGATTTACCATCCCATATAGCAAGGCGAATAATAAGAGTAAGTCAGTATGGTGATCAATCCATCCTGCACCCAAATCATTACCTTGTACATGGTTTAGCGGATCTCTCTTTCTAACACTCGGTCATCCTCACAAGCATTGCAGAATTTCTCTTGTCAATGAACCAGGTTCAGATAAATCCATTAATTCTGCAAGCCAAACAAACATCTATCATTCCTTTACAACTCTCAGGTTTTGCGTAAACTCCTATAAGGTCGTCTGTTGATAAAGTCGTAACTTCTTCCGGGGTTTTCCCTTCAGCAAGAATGTGCTTGCTTCTTGGTAGGTCCTGGGGCATGTGGGTTATGGCCCATCTCATCACCTGTAAACCTTGAACTCATCATTGGGGCAGCTGATCATTATTCCAACATCCAGCTTCCTAGCATTCTTAAATCCATCCAATTATACTGTATCCCTTCCTTATATTGGCACCAAACTCACACGTGATTACTCAGACTCAGACTCCTCCTGGAATTACCATTGCTCCATATTACCAACATCATACCACCTTTATATCAAGTAGTACTTCATCCCTTCATACTCTTGGGGTATCACACATATCGAGACAAAACTCGTACTCATTTTGTCCGAAATCCACTCAGTGGAATATCCTTATCTTTTCCAGGGGTCAATTGTCCTCGCAGGGTACTACTACCCTTGAATTGCACAAATTCATCCATAGACCATATTTCTCATATCCTCAAAAATGGTCAAAATCCTTCTCCATAGAGTAACAACTCATAAAATCCATATCAGTACCAATGATGCTAACTTTATTTATTCTCCCATGATTACAATCTCTCACTTTTTCGTTACATGTCTCAACTCAACACCTCGGTAAAAAAGGTGTTCCCACTACTTCTACTACTACTACTACATTACTTCTCACAGACACAACTAATTATCACAAGTCTCCTTCTCCTTGGGACAATCCCTGGCAAAGTGCCCTGCTTCATTACAACGAAAACATATTACTTCGGACAAGTCCCGAGGTTTCCTTGTGATTATATAGCCTCCTTGGGTCCTTGGCTTCCTTTTTGGGCAACTGCTGAGGTAGTGCCCTGACTCCTTGCACCTATAACAGGTGATATGACTTAGGTCCTTCCTGGAATCCAATCTACTTCTCTTCCTGGACTTTTTTGTTCCAATCAAGGCTTCTATTTCTTATGGGCTATACTCTACTTCCTTTGTCGGGAATTCTACTAGATCCCCATTCATACAATTCTGGGAGATGTGTCCTTCTTCTCCACATGAATAGCACGACATGGTGCAGGGTTTAATTGGGTCTACTTTGGGTGTGTCCTCCACCTCTTCCTTCATCACTGGTTCTTCTAAAATTTCCATGAGGGCTCCTTTCATTGCTTCTTTCTTCTGTTGGGTAGTTCGTTGTACCATGGGGTAAATGTGACACTGAGCAGGGTAGTGGGTAGTCCCTTCACATAAGAAATAAGTGATCTTCCTAGTTGGGATTCTTCAGCTAGGTCACTTCCTTCACAATTAGGGCATTTATCTTTGTGTTCTTTATGGTTTTGTCCTATTTCTCCACAAATCTTGCATGCACAAGGTTTCTTCATATCCTTTCCATAAGGCTTCAACTTCTGGGACACAAGACGAGATCTTTGCAGAGTCAACTTAAATTCTTTCCAAGTGGTTACTCCTTTCCATCCATTGATGGTTTGGTACACCCTCCACCAAGTAGCAGCACCTCTTTCAAAGCACTAAAGAGCATGCTGGGTCATATCCTTTCCAGCTATAGGGTTATTCTTCATATGATCTTCCATGTTCTGAATCGATCGGCCTGTGTCCAATTGACTCATCGGTCCAGAAAATACCAGCTCATATCCATTCATCCTCTATTGGGTCCAAGGGTTTTGGGGGAAGATAAGAGAGATAGAGAGGGATGCACACAATGCAAACAACAGTTTTGAAAAGACATATTTTATTGTGGCTGTCGGAAAACATCAAACAAATGACAGCTCACAATTGTCGCATCTAACGTAGGTAATATAACAGGGGTTTGGTCTTCTAAAGGTCAATAAATCTTCAAGGTTGTCTAACTCTTCAAGTCTTGTTCATGCCTCCAATGGCTTCTTCCGATCGTGCTTGTCCTTCTCAAGTTCTTTTGCCAGATCAGCTCTGTTAATGCGAAGTTTCTCGTAAAATCCTTTATTACTTCAGGAGTTGCATTCCAACTTCTGGGTTACAACATTCTTGGCATGAACCACGGTCCTACTGTCCTTCAGTTCCTGACGGTTCTCCTGTATCTCGAGGATTTGTTCCTCCAGTTTGGCTACTTCAGCTTCGGGGTCCTAAGTCCTTCACGAAATGCTTCTTATCAAATACAGCTTCCCGAAGGTCCATCTTAAACTTCCTGATGTAATACTCCAGATCCTGGCGATACACCAGCTATGGTTAAAACTGCATCCTTTGCTGATAGGTGCTCCATCAGCCTTCTACCATCCAATCCTTCCGAAGAAATGCATGCTTAACTCAGCACAGTGGCAATAGCATAAGCGGGTGATAACATCATGGATAGCCATGTTTCTTCTCTTTTCATTTCCATGAGCTATCATTCCATAGTTGATATCTCCTGTCTTAGGGTTTTCCTGACAAAACTTTGAGTTCTAATGCTCCATGTTCCAGTCTTTCTCAATACACCTTGATCTCGGGTATTAACAGCTCCCATAGTCTGCCAAGTTCCATAAGGGTAGCCTTCACATTCTCCTAGTCTTCGGAGTCTTCAACCGTCGTAGTTTCCATTATTGTAATGCATGGTAAAATCTTCTTCATTCTGAAGTGGTCTTACTTGTCCGATATCTTGTCCTTCTTGGAGTGGTCTCATCATTTGAATCTTCGTGGTCAAAAAGGGGAAAAGGGGTATAGTCTCACTAAAAGGGAATATTTGAATAAGCTCAGAAGAGAAGAGAGGTAAAAGATTTTTTTTGGAAATGAAGCTTGTAGAGAAAAATTTTCCTATGGTCTTGTTAGTTTCTATGGGTCATGTCCTACAGTCAACATGTGCTCTGATACCATCTTGTAGCGACCCGGCCTCGGGCGGTCAAGTCTCTGTGCTTAAGTGTCATCCCTGGATCGATATGATGACACACACAGTACTCGAGGATTTATAACAGAGGTAAATCACATGTATAAAGTAACGTAAATACTATTACCTCAATCCAAATAGCGGAAGTAACAACATGGTTGTGGATTCCCATCAACACCAACGGCAAAGTTGAGTGTAGAAATCGTAACCCTAACGTATCACTTACTCGTCGTAAGATTCCTGCAACATGAGACGTTGCAGCGACAAAGGGTCAGTACATTGAATGTACTGGAAAATTCACACCATAGGATAATGATGAATAAGAGCTATCACTACCTGCATATATGGCTGGTGGAAAAGCTCTATGGTTATAATGTTTTTGCGAAAAGCCAATTTTTTCCTACTGCAAAGGAATATAATTTATTTAACTACAAAGTTGGTTGAAAAAATTATTGAGAAGGTTCCTCCAACTCAATCCCAAGTTAACATCAATAACCCGTTATTTAAGTAACGTGATGAGATCAATATGACAATCCAAGAACCAGATACTCAAGATTGTCCATAACCGGGGACACAGCTAATCATGATTAGTTTGTACACTCTGCAGAGGTTTGCGCACTTTTCCCCACAAGACTCGATCTCCTCCGTTGGATTTCTCGCACTACATGGTGTTTGAGAAACGGATGACCGAGACACGGTCTTTCAGAAGCATTAACTCTCTACTTTGGATAGATAGTACCACCTACAACCCACTACATCTGCCAGTCTACCTCTTCGAGAGCTTCAGGAAACTTACTTAACTATGCCAGAGCCCATAATGTCTTGTGGCTGCACACAGAAGTTTCTAGCATGAATAATCTTATGATCCCTTTGAGCCTGGGTGGCATTCCATAGGGTGATCACACGGGTCCTCCGGGATCCCCTTGGGCAAGCACTGGGTTCTCCAGGTGCCCGGGCAAACCACTGGGTGCTCGAGGGTGCCCCAACCAATCCACCCAGATGTGTATTAAAATAACCACCTTAAGTTGAACCATTAATTAACAATCTCACATCTGTCATGGATACACTCAAACCCAATCCACGTCTACGAGCATAGCATGGCAATATAAGCATAATGTAGAAGTAACTCCCAAGGGTTTGATATAAAGGACAATATATTCTACCTCATCAACTACTTACCAATATCCACATGTTATCAATCCTACTCATGCAATATTTGAGGGTGAAACTAATGCATAAAAACTGGGTATGAAAGGGATATGATCAAAGTGTGAACTTGCCTATACTATTGATGAAGATGATTCACACTCAAAACTCTTGATAGTTCTACTCGTCACACTCCGGTCAATCTATCATAAGCAAGCAATAGTAACCACACATAAGCAATCACTCAAAAGATCAGAAAGAACGAAGAAGACACTTCGGAAAACATCAAAACTAAGCAAATAACTCTTGCAACATAAAATAATTTCTAACAGTACCAAAATTATGTGAATTTGGCCTTATCAGAAAGTTTAGGTCAAGAGCTTCGATTTGCAAAAAGAATCAACTAAAACGGAGTTATAAAACTCAAGTTACGGTCAAACGAAGTTCAAATACTAAACTGTTTGAATTCAAATTTTAAATTTTCAAAAACATGTTCAAGTTGTTTTACTGGAAAGAGGGGATCATAACGAATAAGTGGGCGTTGGTTTCATCTAATTCCAACTAATGAGCAAAAAGTAGAGCTTGGTTGAAGTCTAGGGGCTAAACTATAAAGAAACTAATTAGGGATAGGTCCCTAACTAAAACTAACAGAAAAAGAAAAGACTAAATAATGAACGTTCGCTAACTAGTTCTAAACAGAGAACGTTCTTTGAATAGCTCTAACTAAAAAAAACTAAACCGGGTTTTTAAAACAAAACCGAGAAAGAACCAGATCGGACCGGGGCAACGGTTTATACCGGTTCGGGCGGTCCTTCGTCGGAAACCAGCAGCGGATCTCCGGCGGCTTCCCGCGGCGGCGGGCATCGGCGAGGAGCGAGGCAACGGCTGCGGGCGTTGGTGGCGACGGGCGAAGACGGCGTGGGGCGGCGCAGCAAGCGGCGGAGCCGGTGAGGTGGACAACGACGACGCGGTTGGTGAAGTGCGGCAGCGGCGGCGGCGAGATGCGGATCAGGAGACAGCGGTGGTGAGAAGAGAGGAGGAAGAGAGGGTCCGGGGCGGTCTTTTAAGGGGTAGGGGAGGGCGTTGGCGTGGGGAAGGGGGCGGCCGGTGGCGGGGCGGCGCCGGACTCCGGGAGGAGTCCCAGTCGGGGACGACGGGCGAGGCGGCGCGGAGCTGGGCCTTGGCCTGGCTTCGGCCGGCGCAAAGGGGGAGCGCTGTAGCCACACCCGCTTCGGCCGGCGCAAAGAGGGAGCACTGTAGCCACGCTAGCCCTGTCATGGAGAATCGTCTTGTCGTACGTCCGGAGGGATCGGTTGCTGACCTATGGCCAACAGGACTGCGGCCAACCGGCCGTGCCTAGCCGGCCCGCGCTTGGGGAGCTGGCAGGCAGACCAGCCAGACTGAGGGGTGTCAGCCGCCCTGATGTTTTGAAAAGGGATCCGAATTCTGTTGCCTACCCAGGGTCACCCTCCGACAAATTGTCACACAGTTGATAACGGTGCCCCGTACGAGTGGTATCCAAGGGCGCCGAAAGTTGGCCCACCAGGCCACCCTACAATCGGGACTCACTACCCCGCTTATGTGCTTCCAAGACGAAGGAGAAGGCTTACAAGGCAAGCCTACCCGAAGATGCAGAGGACTCTTTAACTGCCTTAGACGAGTAGGAAATTGTAACCATAGGCTTCGTTATACTTCACAAGTACTCTTTCTGTTTCATAATGTAGAACGTTTTTTGACTCTAGTGTAGTGTTAAAAAATATCTTATATTATGAAACGGAGGAAATAGTTGGGTTAGCGGATAGAAACGTTACACCTCATAGGTTTTCACCCCGTCGATACACCTAGGATCACCATTGTACTCTGTACACCTCCATCATTAACAAACACGTGCTACTCTTGTGATCAAGGGTTAAAACAATGATTTCAGCGCAGGTCTCTCTAGTGAAAAGTGTATGCGTCCATGTCGTCCCTGCGTGCTGCTCCGTGTTCCACTTACTGACAATATTACGCGAAGGGGAGCAAGGTAAGTGTGCGACATGTGTGTCATGAGGATATGTTGCTCATCCCGTCTGGGTATCTGCTCATCGATCACACTAGAGGTAACGCACACTTTGGCACACCATTCTTTATATATGGAATTAATTCTATTTCTCTTCAAAGGGTAATTATGGCAATTCATATTCCGCACATATTGCGGAAGCAGTCCAATGAATGTGGACCCGCTATTGGGTTGACCATGTAGGAAGACCCTTCCGGTTTTGGGAAGGTTCCATTCAGATTTTTCCTTTTTCTTTCTACCAGTTTTATTTTTTTTTTCATTTTCCTATTTACTTTCTTTCTTCAATTCATAAATATTTTTCAAATTTATAAATATTTTTTAAAATTTAAGAATGTAATATAAATTTGTAAACAATGCTTTCATAAACACAAATGCTTAAAAGCTCAAATTCATGAATATTTTTAAAAGCTCAAAAACCTAAATTGTTTGGAAAAAACGGAAAGTTTTTTAATAGAAAAATCAACCCAAATAAAAAAGCAGCTGAAAAAGCTACTGAGAAAAAAGAGTTAAATACACTGCAGGTGCCCTAACTTGTCCAACACAGTCAGTTTGGTGCATAAACTTGAAAAATACACAAAAATGATGTCGTAACTTGTTAGGCGTTTAAATACAGTGCCTTTGAATGCATGCCACCGTATCAAGTGTCTGTGTGGCATGCCAGCGAGGCCACATGTCAGTGGCTGCGGGCGAGTTGTGAGCTGTGAGCTGTGCGTGTAATTTCTCTTACAGAAGTGCCCTTGAACTTTAGTTAATTCTCGGAGGAAAAAACATTACACGCACTGGACGCATGCTGTCTTTTTATGAGAACGCGCTTGTACTTTAATTAATTCTCACAAAAAAATAAACACAAGCTGGCATGAAGGGAATTCAAACCACGGGCATCCCGGTTGCCTAACAAACAAGCGGACCAAGAGGCCACACTTTGGTTTATATTTTATTTTGAGCATCAGTACAGACACAAGCGCTTATATACACGCGCATACACTCATCCCTATTAACGCACACACGCACACCCTACTCCTATGAGCACCTTCGAGAGACTGAGCCGGCATATCATCTTGAGATTTACGAAGTCACCGTAGGCGCCTCGTCGTCGATGGGAACGTCTCCTCCCACTGAAAACGCATCGCCGGAAATCCTGAAATAAATCCAGGAATAATGCGAGCACCAGGATTTGAACCCTGGTGGGTTGGGGATACCACTGTCCACCTAACCAACTCAATCATAGGTTGATTCGCACTTTGGTTTACATTTAACTGCTAGCTAGCAACTTATATGCACGATTCCACGTATCACTTTGCACATGTTTTTGAGTGAAGTTTCTGTTTAGTTTTCATGATACATAAATTTTTCCATATGAAAAATATTGTCAATATGCAATTATTTTTTATTTTATATCTTTATTATATTTTCATTATTGTGTACCTTGAAGAGATAGACATGATTTTTTTTCTAAAATTTATGTGGACATAAAAAGTTGAATGTATATTAAAAATTACTGTGTAAATTTATGCATCTTCATTGAGGACCATAAGCACGAACAATTATTGTGTATCTTCATTCCATTTTTAAAATGCACAATTATTTAAAATTGACAATATTGTATTTTAAAAACTGTTCAACGTGTATTAAATATTATTGTGTGACAATAATAAATTCCAGAAATGTACTAACATGCTAAGCGTGTTTGTAGAAATTTAAGAATAATATTACACAATATCTTTTTAATACACATTCAACATTTTCAAAAAACACGGTGAACATTTTCTAAAATAATATGTAAATGAAAAATGAACATGAACGTGAAAGTGTCTTTCAAGAAATGCTCACCGTGTTTTTAATATACGTTCAACTCTTTAATTCAACATCAATTTTAGAAAAGTTCATGTTTATCTCTTCAAAGTACACAATAATGGAAAAAGAATAGAGATATAAAATAAAAAAATCATATTGATAATTATTTTATTTTTTCATATGGAAAAATTTATGTATCATTAAAACTAAACATAAACTTCACTCGAAGAAAGACAAGATAGTAACTTGGAATAAATAAAAAGAAAATTACTCCAGTAAAAGCATATGCAGAGCGATATATACAATCATCTATATAAACTGTTTGCTGATAATTAAGCGCAAACCAGACCGTGACTGCCTGGTCCGCTCGATTGTCAGGCGACGTGGATGTCCCATGTTCTGGCTTTCAGGTATTTTTTGCAAGTATTAATTAAAATCAAGGGGTATTTTCTTGCGAGAATTAATTAAAAATCCAGAAGCATTCCTATAAGAAACAATACATAGCTCACAGCGCGCGTCCAGTGCCAGCAACCACTAACATGTGGCCCAGCGACAGGCTGGCATGCCACGCGGGCACTCGATACAACGGCATACGTCTAGAGGCATCGTATTTGAACGCCTAGACAAGGTACATCACTATTTTTGTGTATTTTTCAAGTTTAGGCATCAAACTGACCGTGCCAGACAAATTAGAGCACATGTAGTGTATTTAACTCGAGAAAAAACTTTGCCAGCGCAATATGCCCATACTGCTACATGGGTCATGGCCTAGTGCTACATAGTGTTACACGCGGGACATGGGCTCCATCAATTCAAGGACTGGTGGTCTGGCATGTTTGAAGCACGCAAGTCAGAAGGTCATGACTTCTCTTTTTTTTTTCTGCGGGGAAGAAGGCCATGACTTCTTTCACCGTGCAATATCATGTTGGACGATCTGGAACAAACGTAATGTGCGGAGTTTTTGTCACAACTCAGCACCCCCACGTATGCTTCTTGCTAGCATCAAGGAGGAATCCACCGCAAAGTCGTTTTGTGCGGTTCGGTCACGTACCGATCTGAGGCCATTCATTTTTTTCTGAGATTCGTGAGACCGTATGGCCCATCTAAATGTACAACATTAGTATATTTCTTGTATCTTTCTTTTTAGTCAAATCAGTGACAACATAATGGACCATAAAGTATAACTTTTGTTAGGGAAACGCATGCAGGTCTCTCTTCTCACTCTACCTGCAGAACAAATCCATAAACTTTATTTTCTCTTAGACAATTTAAATCAATAATATCTTTCAAACTATAGACTCGTTTTGAAACTTTTTATATATTTGGACTCCTGGCGTCAAGATCTTTAAAACTAGACCAATTTTGGATACATTTCAAACACATTTAATTTTTGACGTTTCACATTTCATATGAGAAATAAACCCATTTCACTAGAAAAATCTGAAACAAACCTATTTCACTAGAAGTATGTGAAAATAACATTTTTCACATAAACCTATTTAACCCAAATATGCAACTCAAATATCAACTTGTGAAACTAATTATTTGGAAGTGTGTAACATTTTATTTCAAAAGAATAAAATATGCAATTTCAAAAGTGTGCAATTGAAATAGATGTGATTTTTGTGACAAGCCAGTGAAAAGTAAAATCCATCTACTGGAAGTGAAAAAAATGTGAAACTAAAATCTCAACTTGTGAATTTGAAAATTATGAAATGTGTAACGGTTTACTTCAAAAGAGCGAAATATGCTTTTTCAATTATGTGAAATTGAAATAGATGTATCTTTTGTGAAAGAAGCTAGTGCAAAGTGAAATGTAGGTTCTGAAAGTGAAAAACAATATGAACTGAAATGTCAACTTGTGAAACTGATTTTATTTTTGAAATGTGTAACAGTTTATTTCAAAAAAGTGAGACATCATCTTATTTAAAAAATGTGCAATAGAAATATATGTGTTTTTATTAAACAAGTCAGTGGAAAGTGAAATGTAGGTTCTGAAAGTGAAAGATAATATGAAACTCAAATGTTAACTTGTGAAACTGATTATTTCCAAATGTGTTCCAGTTTATTTCAACAGAGTGAAACATGTTATTTCAAACATGTGCAATTGAAATATATGTGTTTTTTTGTGAAACAAGCCAGTGCAAAGTGAAATGTTGGTTCTGCAAGTAAAACAATATGAAGTGAAAAGTCAACTTGTTAAACCGGTTTATTTCAAAATGTGTAACAGTTTATTTCAAGAGTGTAAAACATGTTATTTAAAAAATTATGCAATTGTAATATATGTGATTTTTATGAAACAAGCTAGTGAAAAGTGAAATGTAGGTGCTGAAAGTGAAAAACAATATGAACTGAAATGCCAACTTGTGAAAGCGACCGTTTACAAATGTGAAATGGTTTATTTTAAAATAATTAAATATGATCTTCCAAGAATGTGCAATTGAAGTAGATATGATTTATCTGAAGCAAGCAAGTGAAAAGTGAAATGTAAGTTCTGAAAATGAAAAAAAATAATACTGAAATTTGAACTTGTGAAACTGATTGAAATCATTTTGTTCATAAGATTTCAAGCAGGTGACATATGTGAAATGTGTTTCATGAATTTTAAACTCATTTAAAATTTATGCAAAATCGGTCTTGTCTTAAAGTTCTTGCGACATGAGTTCAAACATATAATTTTTTTTAAATTGAAAGTTTGGTTTAAGAGATATGAATGACTTTAACTTAGCAAAGGTGAAATAAATGGATGCATTAGTTTGAGAGAGAGAAGAGAGAGAATGGGCAACACATGCATGTAAGACCCTGTGTTATTTGACCAAAAGCAGACATTGGCGGGACCCGTATACACTGTTTGCAGGTTGTATAGCTATATATTGCCGAAGCAAAATGCTTTGCTTTTTATACTGCACAGTGTTGCACTAATCTTCAGATTACAATGAGCGGCTTCAGATCTACCGGCACATGTCGGAACCGCTCAATTTTCCATTTCGAGGAATCCACACTTTAGTCTATCGCGGGTGCAAAACACTTTGGGGAAATCATTTTGAGAGAGTGAACATAATCTGTTGTAACCGTGCCGTCTGTAATACTCCAAACTCTTTTTTTTAATTAATGAATGAGGTAAATCTTATGCTTCCGTTTTAAGAAATAAAAATAAAAAATGCTAACTACATTATGATGAAAGTTGAGGAGCTGGCTCCTCTGCCTTGTCCTGTGATCGGACCCCTTCCCTACTCGATCCTGTCGCCGCCGCGCCCGCGCCCAGGCAGCCAGCGCCGTCGGTTCCTCGTGCGCGCTCCCGAGCGTCGCTGGCCCAGGCCCTGAGATGCTCTACAACGTCGTCCGCGAATACGGCGCTCTTGAACGAGCTCCCCATCTGCATCAATGGATTTATCGATTTGTCAAGGCTCTGTTAGTCAAGGTTGAGAATCATGTCTGGTTCCTGACTACTGCACTCACATGAGAGACGATGGCGTAGAGGGGGAGCGTGCTGTAGCTGCACAGGACCTGGACGACCACGCTGACGAGGATCAAACCAAGCGGTCAGCTATGCATCTATCATCTTAAAATTCACCCTTTGTCGAAAAAAATCTATCATCTGACAGACAAACATGTGTGCTTCGATCGATCCAAGAGGGGAGAGCAGCTACGTACCATATGGTGATTCTTGACACGCTGTATCCGAACCTGTCCATGATGCAGGAGTTGAAGCCGAACATGGCCTGCACCCACAAGAGGAGCTCAGAATTTCAACATGTGATGGGACGATTCGATGTGTTTATTCCTGTGTGCACGTGCACGCTTACTAGCGTCCAGAACAAGTAGGCGAACTCGTAGGCGTTCTGGAAGAGGATGAAGTGGATGAGGATGAGCAGCGTCCGGGGACTGCGGAACCAGAAGAGGTCGTCCGACGGGTCGACGGCGATGGCCCCGGCCTCCACGGCCGCGCGCTTCAGGTTCACCTGGTACGCCATCCGGGTTATGATGTGCTCCAGCTTCGTCCCGATTACAAGCAGCAGCTGCATGCATGCATGCACACCAAAGCACACGTTTGAATGATGCCAACAGTAAAGCAATTAGGCTCGTGACTCGTGGATCAGATCAGATCAGATGGGGGGCACTTACAGTCAACGGGACAAGTGAGATCCAGAAGTATGAGTGCCACCCTGCATCACGAGTTTTCAGTCGTCATTGTCAACTTTGTTACGCATGCAGACAGTCATGGACAAGTATACCGAAGTACTAAGAGAAATGAAGCATACCGGTGACGTTAATTAGCAGGAAGAACATTACAAATATCCAATAGTACCATCTACAATGAACAAACTCAAGTTAGCACGCTCTTATATTAGTTTATGGAGTGAGTACTATAAATACTAATAGTGATCTAAACACTTTTATATTAGTTTACGGAGGGAGTATTGGTGAGGTTCGAAAAAGAAGAAGGAACTTACTTTATCCCAACGACTCTCTTGTAATCCTTCTCGAGGGCCTTGATCATGTAGTCGTAGAAATTGTAGTCTCGGTTCCCCCTGAAGTGCTCCTGTACGTCAACCAGAAATATAATACGTAGTAGTGGTGCAAAACCAACCAGAAATCAGAAACAACAAGACCGAATCCACACGTACCATCAGGAAACCAAGCCTCATCGCGATGTAATCGTCCTTGGTTACCGATCCGTAGAACTGCTTGAAGAAAGAACGCTGGAAGGGAATATTACCGTGGGTTACCCCAAGTTCAGACTTCAGACTTCACAGATACAGCAAGTATAGTAATAGAAATCTCAATCAAGTTTGCTGCTGATTGCATACCATCCACAGTAGGATCATGGTGGCTTTGCCGTACCCCTTGTACCGGTCCTGGATGAACTTGCGCTGCTGCATCTTCATCATCATCTCAGGACCTGCAGCTGTTGGTAAGCAAGCAAGCACACCTCGACTAATTAGCCCATCTTCCGTAATCATTTTCTTCCGGCTAAAGTAATCCATCCTTTCATTCATTCAAGAGTTAAGCGTCGCCATTGCCCTACCACAGTCGCCGTCGGACTTGATACTCTTCTCCCACTGCTTCCATTTCCGCATCTGCGCACGGTTTACTGTCGGGTCAACGTTGGAAGTTCAGAAATGCTAAGCACGGACCAGCAGTAGTTTAGGAGTTACCTGTAGAAGCCCCAGGAGCACGGTGAAGGCGCTGAGAGCGACATGCGTGACAGCTAGGACGAAGATGAAGATATGTATCTGTTCCAGGGCGTGCAGCGAGAGCAACGGCACTTTTCCCTGAAACACACGTATACAAGATGGGCACAAAGCTACTACTAAAATCTGCAAGTAGGCAGATGTAACGATGCGTTACAGTAAGTACACTGAGCAAGTATACTGCTTTATAAAATAAAAGTTTCGCTGACAGTGTCTCCTAGTTTTACCATTACCACGTTGGTTCTGCCGATAAAAATAGAAAGTGCAGGGTATCAAGACCTCGATCAGACTAAACCTTGTTTCCGAACAAAGTCGACTTGTCTAACGCAGTTTTTAAACCTACGATGCGCCGACTCTGACACATGTCCAAACCGGCCACTATGATGTCGACGCAAGTACAATGACATTTTCAAACCTGTTTGCTCGAGCAGTAACCCGTTGCTGCTGCACGCTCTCCCTTGAGCAGCCTCCTCGCGCCCACGCCCACGCCGGAGGCGGAGGAGGAGGCATAGACGCCGTAATGCGCCGTCGTGGAGCTGGCGCCCGGGACGCAGGGCAACCAGTGCCCCATGAGGCTCTCGTCGATGCAGATCTTCTGTATCAGGTCTTGCGACACCACGAGCATCAGCGAGATGAACCCCAGCAGCATCAGTTCTGCCGCCATGCGCACGCAAGCAAAACCACGCGTCAGTGACAAGCAAGCAACATGAGTGAACGAAGGCCAATAGACGGGAGACGGCTGACCTTCTTTGAGCTTGAGCAACGCCTCGTACAGCGTCTCCCTCCGGTGAACCAGCGCCTGCACTCCACCCACTCGTGAATCAGTGGCACTGGGGAACAAAATTTTGCGACAAGATCGAAGGAATCTGGCTGTAAGGTTGTTGACATGATCACCTTGCCGAGATAATGCAGGGAGCGCTCGAAGATGATGGAGATGAGGACGATGACGGAGCACACCGATGCGACGATCCATGTTGGAGTGTCCTCCAGAGTCGCCCCGCCAACCATCACTGACGACCGGCTGGTTTTCTTTTCCCCTCCTCCTCACGTTGTCCGCACTGTACTCTTCGCCCTTCTCCTGCTTATATACTACTCCCTTCGTCTTAAAATAAGTGCCGCTGATTTAGTATAAAGTTTATGCCATCTCTCTCAAATAAGTGTCGCTAATTTAGTATAAAAGTCAGAGGGATTAGACTTCAACCAGTAAGTATTGTCTCCCTCCGTCCTAAGGATAGGATCGAACTTGGTCTTCGTAATCGTTTAACCTCTATTGCAGTTGCAGATCAGCCTGGACCTACCGAGCGGGCCAAAAAGCCCGCTCGTGGACCGGCCCGAACCGAACCAAAATTGAAGGACCGATAGAAGAAAACAGTCGGTCCGGTCTGTAAAAAGAGGCCCGAAGAGAGGTCCGGTCCGGTCCTGTTTTGGCTCGGTCCGCTCGGTTGGACCGAACTATTTTTTTCTTTTTGCATTTTCTGAATTATACAGACGAGGCCCAGCCCAGCCCAGGCTCTTGTTTCTGACCTAGCCCATCAAAACACTCGCACCCGTTCATGTTTCGCTAAAAAAATAAACAAAAGAGCAACAGATCACGCACCAGAGCTCTCGCCCCCGCCCCCGCCGCCGCCTCCCAATTCTCATGCACCACCGTCGACCTCACCACAACAAATCACCTTGTCCATGAGCTCCACCACTTTGAGATCTCCTTCCCTGCGCAAGGAATCGGTCGAATTCGTCCTGAAATCGTCGTCATGGTCGTCCTTCGCCGACTCCGGCCGCTGTCGTTCATCGTTGATTACGTCGCCATTCTTGCTTCCCCGGCTTCCCCGACACCTCCATTGAGTCCGCCGTGAGCTACTGCCTCTTTCCCCTCTGTCCCTCCTTCTAATTAGCGCACGTAGCAGTCTCTCGCCGCCGGTGGTGTTTGGCCGGTCCTTCGGTCCAGACTGAGCTTTTTTCGTGGCTGGTCCGGTGCCAGAAAAGGGGACCGCTGGGTGCTTCGGTCCGGTCCGGTTCAGTCCGCCGGTGGCCGGTCCAAACGGCGGCTCGGTGAAAGACCGGACCGGCCCGGACCGCGTCCACCCTGAGTTGCAGAGCTTGCCTCTTTGAACTCTTTGTTGCATCTTGTTACCCTTTCCCAGGTCCCGAACGATCGGCGTCTGCTTAATGGCGAGGCTTTCTCCACCCGGGGAGCGTATGCTGCTCTCTCTACATAGCTCGCGGAGCCCACCCTCACCTTGATTTGGGACTCCGGAGTTTCCAAGAAAGTTATGATCTTTGGGTGGCTGTTTTTTCTTGATCGGTTGAATACTAGGAAGAATCTACGCAAGAAGACTATTCTGGACTCGGATGTGTGCCTTAGGTGCAGCCGCACCGTGGAGGATAGGGACCATATGTTCTTCTCTTGCCCCGCAGCGTCTCGGATTTGGCCGGCAACGGGTATTCAACCTTGCTCCACGTCCATGGCGGACTTCTTCGCTACGCCACTACCCCACGCTCTGCCAACCACCGTCCGCCCCTTCATGCTGCTCCTCATCTTATGGAAAATCTGGGATGCCCACAACAAAAAGGTTTTTCAGAGTCTGGATGCTGATGTAAACTCCTCTATTACTATCATTATTAGTGACTTAATTATCTGGTCTCATCGTCTCAAAAATGAGACAATAAGAGGACACGCCGGTGTGTGGCGGGAGTTCCTCTCTTCACACCATTTGTAACAACTCTAAACTTGTGGTACGTTTGAAACATATTCATGTGGGGAGTCTTACCCTCCGGTGACCATTTCAAAAAAAGAAGGTATTGTCTCCCTTAAAAAGAACGAAAGAAAAAAAGCAAGTACTGTCACACGGAGTACTGAACTTTTCAGGGCTTTGTGGACTGACAGCTCAGACGCCCCCTCGCCCCTTTATCACTGACCGTATTAGCTAAGACTCTCTTTAGCTCTATGTTTCTTTTCCCAAAGCGATTCATTTCCTTTCCCAAAAGAGAACAGCTAAGCCCATGATTTTCTTTTTCGGTGTAATATGTCCCGTATAGTATTTTACCCGGGAATGATTCAAAAGCTGCTACTTACTAGAGTTTATCTTGTGGAAGTTTCGTTCATCAGCTTCACGATAAGGCCACATGGTGGCCAATGGGTATTGTCTGTTCCACTACGTTGAGGCTGCAAAAGCTGGTTGGCGTTTCAAGTGCAAGCTGAGAAAGGTTATTTTTTTTGTTGTTTTTTGTTTTTGCGGGTTCATCTAATGGCTCCTCGAACCAATCAACAGGCGAACTGGAATCTAGCTAGCCTAGTGATCTCATGAGCGACATTATTAGTACTCCTTCCGTCCCATAATATAAGAGCGATTTGCAAGCTGATGCTCAAACCTAAAAATAGGAAAATTATAAGCAAAATGATAACAATTGTCAAAAACCGCTGTCGCTGCACCCGAAGATTGTTCTCCATTCTTTATAGTGTTAATGACCCCCAAGTTATCAGAGCTAATCATGAGACGGCTGCGTCCAGCCGTTTTTGCTAGAGAAAGCCCAAATCTGAAAGCCAAAACTTCAATCGTTAAGACATCTGCACAACAGCCGACCAACCCCCCTGCCCCCTCAGGACCGGCCCAACATTACCCCTAAACCTGTCCTGGTCAAACGAAACATCCACATTTAGTATGACGAAACCACCCTGGGGCCTGGCCCAAACCCCTTTTTTCTGAGAACACTCGGAGAAGAAGCAATGACAAAATTAGCCGTAAGCGCACGCATCCCCATAGATATCTTGATAGCACTCTGAATTTTCTCCTCATGGACCAACTTACGTCTTTTCCACCACAAGTACCAACCAGTAATGGCAATCATTTCCCGGACATTTTGAATCTCCATAATGAATAATACCTGAAATGGTAATAGGACCAGGAATTCCAGAGCTCCTTTTTTTGTAAACAGCAAACCATCTCTTGCAAGAATTATGAACTCTAGGATTTGTCTGAAGAATTCCATGGACCTCTTTTCAGAGCTTCATTAATGTTTGTACATATTTTATTTATTTAATGAAAATATACCATAGAACAATTAGGCTTACAAAAATTATATTGAGGCATTCAATCAAATCACTACCTTGGAACGTACACTTTTTTTGAAATGGAGGTTGAAACCCGTGGCAGCTGCATCATTGGGATACATGTGCCATCGTTGTCACATCTAGCGGGAGGTAGCATGTGTTGGAGATATGCCCTATAGGCAATCATGTATGATGATATTTCCTATACTACACCCGTTGCGCCAATTGGCACAAAGACCTACTCCAATCTGCAAGTTAAGCGAACTATATGAAACTTGAATGGAAGTCAAGTGAACTATTTGAACAGACCAAGAAGAGAAGCAAATAATACAATCATAAATTTAGGTGAATTGCTTGATGGATGTTTGTATCTGCATCACCCATGCTCGTCTCTTATGTAAAATAGATGACATGTCGTGCCAATTGGCGCAGAGACAAACTGCATCCCAGAAGTTAAGCAAACTATTTTATGGATATTTTCCTCAACTATATGTAAATGATTATGTTCATACCGAATGAACTATGTGAAACATAGAATGGAAGCTATGTAAACTATCTTGAGAGAATTTTTTCCTCAACTCTCTGCAAATAATGAAGTTCATACTGTGTTGTTATTTACTTTGGCGACGATCATTCCCATAGCTGTCTTTGGTGACACATAAGTCATTTGCTTGAGTAGGTGAATGGATCATGAGATTATCTTTATCATGCTCCAGCCTTTGCTCATCTATAAGTAAAAACAAACACACTAGAACATGTCTATATACATCAAATTAATAAAAAATTTGTTTATCTTATATATGTTTTTTGAGGGAAAGGACACTAGGAGAGGCTGCTATTGTGTTTTCATATATAATGTGGGTGTTGTTACACAGTTACATCATATGTACATCATTCCAACCACCCACAGAGGGGCTGTGTGTGGTCAAGTGGAAGTTTAAGAGCAGTTAACTAATACAGAATCTAATTATCAAAGATTAGCCAGAAAGGAGGAGATGAAGGCAGAATGTGCCTTTTTGGTCATGTGTTGAAGTAGGCTAAAGTCGTTCTTAAATCTCCGAAGCCAGCCATCAATGCTCGGGTTCACCCTTCTAAAATGTTTGTTGTTTCTCTCTTTCCACAAGCTCCAAGCTGCCACTAGAAATGTGTCGAAGAATAGGGGGATCCCCTAGGTGTCTTTAGTAGCTTGCAGAAGTTGGAGACGACAGGTGAACACAGGCCAGATGATGCCAAGTTTTTGCCAACAAGCTTGGGTGAAGGGACAAGTAAAGATCATGTAATCCACTGTTTCTTCCACTTGGGTCCCGCAGAGGAGGCAGTTGTAATCATCACCAATATCATAATGGCGGCGTTTCAACATGTTGCGCGTGTTTAGTCTATCATGCAGCAGCAGCCACCCGAAAACCTTAATCCTCATGATGCAATGGGATCGCCACAGGCATTTGAAGATAGGATGAACAATCGCATCTCTGAAGTAGTATTTATAGTAGTTGGCTGGCCTGTAATAAGTTTTGCCCCAAGTATAGTACCAGACATCATTAATGGAGGAGGCCGGGCTCATATGGGAGGAAATCATTTGGATGTCACACACTTCATTTAAAGCTTGCGAGGAGAGTGGAAGATGGAAAGTTTCCAAAAGTGTCGTGCTCTCCAAGAAGCCCTTGACGGACACGTCTTCATGCATGTCAAAGGAGAAGGCATGGGGTGTGAAGATTCTAGTACATCACTGCCCCAGAGATCTTTCCAAAACAGAGCTGTCGTGCCCGATACCACCTGTACTTGCGAGATGCCTTGGAAGATGGGGTGAGTTTTAGAATATCTCGCCACCAGAACGATCCGATCGGGGTCAAGGCATGTGGTACCTTGTCTGTGTAGTATGTGTCCCATAGGAGCTGCACCCACGGGATATCAAGCTTGTTATAAAATTTGTGGAGGAATTTCATGAGCAATGCATCGTTTTGCAGCTTGATGTTGATCACCCCAAGCCCGCCAAGTTTTTTGGGTTTATAGACTATTTCCCAAGTGGCTAGGGAGTTGCATTTATCTCCTTGTTCAGTTTTCTTGGTCCAAAGACATCTTCTCCTGATCTTGTCAAGCATCTCAATCATCTTGGGGGAAACCTTGAGCATGCACATGGCATAAATGAGAAGTGAAGTTGTAGCGACCCGACCTCAGGCGGTCAAGTCTCTGTGTTCAGTGTCATCCCT